>NC_057805.1:217402228-217635433 GCF_018294505.1 Triticum aestivum | reverse complement strand
CCACTCATTTATAGGTAGAGGGAGCTAGGAGACTCCAAATGAGGTGCGGTTTTCGCCCACACGATCGTGATCGAACGACCTAGAGCATGGAAGAGAGTTTGGTGGGCTTTGGGCTGGTTTTGGAGGGGGTTTTTGCTGGACACTCAAATGGACTTTGCGGATGCCCGGTTAACCGTTGGAGTACCAAACGACCTCCGAATGGAACGAAACTTGACCGGTAGACTCCGGGTGGTATATTAAGACCACTTGACAAGCCTCGGTCCATTCCGAGAAAGTTTGACACATGCACACGAAAGAAAACAAGAGGGGTGCACCGTAGGAGATAGGAGCGCCGGATTGGAAAACGGACAACGGGGAAAATGCTCGGATGCACAAGACGAACACGTATGCGAATGCAATGCACATGATGACATGATATGAAAATGCATGACATGACAAAATACAAAACGAAAGACAAAACCCAACAACGGAGGGAAAACAAATCACATAGCCGGAAATGGCAAGAGTCGGAGTTACAATTATGGCAAGTTACATGCGGGGTGTTACATGGTCTTATCCTTGGTTTTGACCACGATGTCATCCAGATAGGCTTCTATATTTCTGTGCAACTGTGGCTCAAAACCAATCTGGACTGCTCTTGCAAAAGTGGACCTAGCACTCTTTAATCCGAAAGGCATCCGGACAAAGCAGTATGTACCACATGGAGTGATGAACGATGTATTCTCCTCATCTTCTTTGGACATGAAGATCTGGTGATATCCGGAGTATGCATCCAGAAAGGAGAGCAAATCACAACCTGAAGTGGAATCCACGATCTGGTCGATGCGCGGCAAGGGAAATGGGTCCTTCGGGCAAGCCTTGTTGACATCTGTGAAATCAATGCAAACCCTCCATTTCCAATTCGCCTTCCGGACCACCACTGGATTTGCTAACCACGTAGGATGCAACACTCCTCTGACCAAACCAGCTGCCTCTAGTTTCTTGATTTCCTCGGCAATGAACTGCTGCCACTCCAAGGCCTGCTTCCGGACTTTCTGCTTGATGGGTTGGGCATGTGGGCGGATAGGAAGGTGGTGCTCGATTACCTCCCTGGGTACACTGGGGATATCATATGGTTTCCGGGAAAAGACATCGATATTCTCCTGCGGGAAGGCAACGAGCGCGCTTTCCTATTTTTCATCAAGGGTGCCACTGATAGTGAAAGTACCATCAACACCGGCCAGCCCTGCCGGGACCTTCTTCACTTGGGGTGCAATAACATTGGATCTCTTGTTGTTGGAACACTCCGGCACGTCATAAATGGGTGCCGTGCACTCAGAGGGGGCACGCTTCCCGGACTCCTTGCCGGAGGTCCTACAATCCCTCTTCTTTCCTTTGCTTTCCTTGCGGGAGCCGCCGCTGCCGCAGCCTCTGCTGCGACTGCATCCCTGTACATCTTGTCCACGCAGATAATTGTATCCTTCTCATCTGACGGGATAGTGATGACTCCCAGTGGCCCAGGCATCTTCAAAGTGTTATAGCATAGTGGGATGCTTCCATGAACTTAGCCAGGGCCGGCATCCCAGAATCCCATTGTACGGCAGGGGAGATCAACCACATCGAACATAATGTTCTTAGTCCGATAGTTCAGTTCTCCCCCAAACATCACCGACAATGTAATCTTTCTCTTGGGATGGCTCCTGCCGGGATTGACTCCTTGAAACATCTTGATGACTTCTATCTCTTCTTCTCCTATCTGAAGCTTGTTGATGACTGTCGGGGAAATCAGATTCAACCCGGCCCCGCCATCCACTAAAATCTTTGTGACCTTGAGGTTGCGAATTTTTGGGGATACCAACAATGGCAAACACCCTACCGCTGTGGTGCGGCCAGGGTGATCCTCCTCATCAAAGATGATGGGTGTGCGGGACCACTTGAGCGGCTTCCGGGCCTCTGGCGCTGGTTCCACAACATTGACCTCTCGTGCCCATCGCTTGAGTTAGCGATGAGAGGTGTGCAAGGATGCACCTCCATCAATGCATCATCATAGATTTTTGAAATTCCTGCTCACTTGTTTCCTCTTCATCCCCTTCATCACTCACATCATCACAGATTTCCTTCTCTTGGCCCCTGGCAGGTTTTCCTTGGTTCCGAAAGGGTTTGCCAGGGCGATTTGCTTCACCGCCTCGGCCCTTACCGCCAGCAGCATTCTGACCTTTTTCCTTATCACGCTTAAAATAGTCTGCCCTCTGTTTCTTGACAAGCTACTAAACCTAATAACACTCCTGAAGGTCTTGGCCTTTGGTCCGGTGGATCCTGCAGTACGGCCCATCACCTTTCCCAACTTTTTCCGCGGCAGCGGCTTCCCGGCAGGCAGCGCACGCGGCAGCTTCCTTGCCGGGGGCCTGAGCCTTGGCCTTCTTGCCGGTACTAGGTCTGCCCGCACATTCTACAGTCATCACTACCTTATCTCTTGGCTTCTTACTGCCCTTCTTGCCCTTTCTCTGACTAGTTAATTCATCTTCATCCTATGAATCAACATTGTTGCAATCCTCCTCTCCGGGAAACTACATTCCTTCCTCCATCCGAGCACACTTATCCACCAGTGTGTATAGCTCCTTAACAGTCTTGGGAAACCGCACATTTATCTTAGAACGAATGCGACAGTTGCGCACATTGGACTGGAAGGCTGCTATAACGGCTGCCGGATGGATATTTGGAATATTTCTATGAACTTTACCGAATCTCTGTAAATACTTACGGAGGGTTTCTCATTTCTTCTGCTGGGTTCTTGGTGGCACAGATCTGCCCATGACGAAATGGGGTTCTCCGCCAGGTGCATCAGCCAAGACCACACATTGGACTTGAGGGCCAAATGGAAGTAGTTGGCGAACACCTTCTAGTCTCTTCCCCCGGCAGCCTGAACAGCGATGGTGTAGATGCTCAGGAACTCCGCCGGGTTCAGCCTCAAGTCGTATTTCTCAGGTATCTCTGGCTTGAACGTGCGAACGGACGGCCAATGGACTTGCCACGGTTCTCGTGTAAAAGGCAGGGCAGCCGACCTCGAAAGGTAGGCACCCGCCAACACCTAGCGCAGGCTCGTCAACGTTGAAGCCGCCGCACCCGTCGGTCTGGCGGAGGTCGTCGTGGCGCTGATCCATGACGACGCGCGCGTCTCCCTGCCGCCTATCCGCCGGAGCTCGACGTTGGCCTGGAAGTGCTCGAGGGATGGAAGAGGCCATCGAGACGTCATCGGGGTCTAGATTCAGCTGCGTCCACGTTGGGTGCTATGGTGGGGACAGCCCCTTCGTTCGGCCAGCATTACGGGCGGTTGATGTCGCTTGGGGAGGTCGTGGCAGGCCAGCCGCCATGAGCCCCCAGCCTCGGCAAAACAGAGCAGGCTCTGGATAGTGGAACGCGATTCATCCATCTGCTTGGGTGCTGGCGAAAACCTCAGCAGCAACTGACCTCGAGCGATAGCCTCCGTGGCCATGTTTGGCATAGATGTTGATGTCGTCGACCGCACCATCGCCCGGCTCCTGATGGTGCCAGCGGTGGCGACGGCGGGGGTGCCGCGTCCACGTAGCTGTGGGATGACCACCTAGGTAGCGGGCTCGCGCGGCGGTGGTGCTCGAGGGTCAGCGGCTCTATCGAGCGCAGCGGTCTGGTCGACTCATCTAGGAGGAGGCACGTTGCCCGCAGTCGCTCCCGCCATGGGGGCGGCCGGAGGGCGATGGTTCACCCCGGACTGAGCACCGTTGATGTGGTTGTGCTCGTCTGTGGGGGGAGAGGGTGCAGACGAAGTGACCCCCTCGCCCGCAGCTTGTGGAGCATGACCGCCAAGGCATTGCTGATGATGTCCTCCTCCGACGTCTTCAGTCCCTGTGTCGGCCGCAGGGGGAGTGGGGATGGCGCCACCTGCTCCAACCACGCCACTAGCAGCGATGGGTTCCATTGTTTAGTCTGTGTGGGATGTGATGTTCTTTGTCTGCACAACATCTACGCTCTGTCTACAGAGCATCAACATATATACTTAAAAAGACAGCATTGCATAACCAAATTAAGCATACAATTACACAAGTGACTACACACATAACATTTCCACACACCAAAGAAAGCAATTACATGCATACTAAAGTAGGAGAAACGAGGATCTAATCATCTACTTATTATTGCGGCGACGCTTGCCATTGCTCTGCTTCCAGGCGGATCCCTGGTCGTTTTGGGGAAGGAGGCACTTGCTCATGTCAATGATCCGCCTGTACATGTGGTAGCTCGTGTACGCCTCCTTGGCCGCGTACATGACATGAGCTTTGTCGAGTTTCTCCATCCAGGCCGAGTGCCAGGAATGCTTGTCCTTGTTGCACGAATCCTTCATGTCTCTGTAGTAGGGGTCGATGATGGCCTCGGCGAGGTGAACCAGTGAGTCCTTCTCATGCTCCATGCTGCCCCAGATCTTGTATTGGCCCTGGATGTTGACAAGTTTCTGGCAGGCGATGCCCGAATTCTCGAACGCCTTTACATCATTGGTGATGTCCACTATAGAGAACATGTAGTGGGGGCTATTGACAAACCTGGCGAAATGCTCGCAAGGCCTTGTGGCCAGGCAGTAGTGGTAGACGAGGACGTGGTGGCACACGCACATCTGGGCGACGGTGACCTTGGAACGAGACCCGGCACGAGTGCGGGTGTACTCGAGGTCGAACCCGACCACCTTGTACTTCTCCGCGGCAAGGAACAGCTCCATGATGTGGATGGAGTGCTCCACCCAGACCGGGTCATTTGTGTACACCACCGAGAGGTCCATGAACCTTCTGTGGGTGTCCACCACGGCACGCATGGTGAATTGCTGCTCGTAGTTGGCAGCCGCACGAGGCACCATTGGAGCCGCGAAGGATACCCTCTAAGAATTTCTCGTGGTGCGTGTGCTTCTTGCAATGGTGGGGCGCGATCGAAAGGTTGAAGAGACACAAGGGTAGGTTAAATGGCCGCCGTAATAAATGGGGGCCGGCCGGCCCGTAATCGTCACGTCTTGTCACGGCGTTCATAGCGGAGGATTCCGATGCATGCTTGACAACACCGCACCGCATGCGTGGGCTCGAGGAGGTGCCAAATGTATCGTCGTTGAGCCTGTTCCCGCGCTACTGCGCTATTTACCACGCAAGCTACCCGCCCGGCTAGTTTGGCCACGCGTCGGCCAGGAGAGAGACAAATCGTGGGCGTTTATTGGCAAAAAGCTTTGTAACAACAAAGTGTGTGGAATGACTTCGGTCATAAGTTTACCCTTGGGTGATGAGGTCAAAGTTACACAAAAGGGTGATGATGGACACTCGAGTGCGATAATTAATTATGCGCTCTAGAGTGCACACGGTGGAAGAAACCAACTTTGTGCAATAATGTCGAAGATCGCAGTCGAGTTAGCTATACAGATCGTGTGCTGTGAGATCGATAAGGTAAATTGATTCGAGAATGGTTAATGAAATCTAAGACCATTGCATATTAAGGTCAAAATAGTGCTAGCAATATACGAGTCTCATACGATGCCATTTCAATGATTGTACCACAAAAGCTCGAAATGTTACAAGGTTCAAATTCCAGAGTTATATGGCTCAAATTCGAAGATTACAATGTTCAAACTGATATTAGAAATGAAATTCAGCTCATCAGCTGCAAATGCTCACGCTGATCCACTGAACATGGATATCAGTGAGGTTCAAACTAATATCACTGCTTCTAAGTCTGGTTTCGAAACCTCACAATTTTTGCAAAGGGGTCAGCCACTGAGAAGTCATGTATGGGGTTGACATGATGACTTCCGATTACTCTGTCATCTGAAGTTCCAAAATGAAATTCAACCTTTTTGGAGCCTACTCCATTATGCCGCAGGCGCCGGCGTTGATCAAAAAACCATTCATTTTTGTGAAATAAATGTAGGGCAAACCTCATTTCCTTTAGCACCCTTGCTCTAAGAACGAAGAACCTGGCGAATATAATCTCCGGTAAGGTCCCTCGGTAGGAGTTCAAAGTAATTTCTGAGAGATGCAGATCTAGGCATTCGACGTGATTGTTATATTGTATCACATTATCCACCACTGGGCCTAATCTTATATGCAAAAGAAGAAAACATGTTAGTGCCTACATGCAGTTTTGAACATTACTACATGCCTAGCTATTTGGTTTGCAGGATTTGTAAAATGCACTAACATGTCGTCTTTGATCTGACATGATTAACATGGGCATTTGATTACATTCTAGAAAAATGTAGCCTTCTTCACAAGATGTTGGAGTGGATGAAAAGTTCCCTAAGAAAACTATTACAGATGAATCCAAAGGAGAAATGCTTACTGATTGTAACCATATGGACCAAGCAACCAATATGGGGGGGGAACATGTATGTACTAAAATCCTCCAAAAGAACCTTCAGAAATCGTAATACATTGTCATTGTAAACTTGGAATAAGGTGTCACAAATTGATCTCCCTTATGGTTAACATTTAACTGGAAAGGAACATCACCTTGATATATAGCTTCTCCAGGCACGAAAAGCATCTCAGGAAACTGACAACTTCCTCCAGGTCGGGGCCGAAAGATTCTAGTGCCAAGACCTTCACTGTGCGCAGTTTCGGGGTCAAGCTTGTCGGAATAATTTTTTGAATGACAGATGAACAAACATCTTCATAATTAGAAATAATGTTAATTTGTAGAAGGAGAGGTAGATGGCGGTTGTTGTACCTGAACGGGTGTGGATCCAATAGCAAGTTCGGAGTATTTGTCAGACGAGTAGCCCACCACTTTCAATTTCGGTGCAGAAATGACATCGATTCTTGTTGGACCTTCTTGATCAACTACATGTAATCTCTCAAGTGCTGGTGTGTCCTCAATGACCATACCGTGGTACACATCTTGTGATGTCTTCCAGCCGCACCAGAAACACACATAAATAGTCCGGAGAGTCATGGAGGTGATGTGGAAGGTACTCAACCCATTGATCGCCTGAAAACGAAGGTACTCGAGTGCAGTACAGCCACGGAGCAGGCGCTCCATGTCACCCTTTGAGAGGCAGACGGCGACGAGCTCGAGGTGCTTCAGTCGTGGTAGAATAAGAGTGGGCACGTCATTAAGGGGCGGGAAATGGCAGTTCATGAACTTGGCGACGCACAGCGTGGGCGCGAGGCAGAGTGCGGACGTTGGCAGTGACCGCATATGCCCATCATCAAAAGTGAACTCCTCGAGTTGATCTAGGGCGGGGGATCGGAACCAGTCGTCAAGCTTGGCTCGGTCCTTGCCGTTGGAATGGAACTTGCCCATTCTAAGGCCTTTGGTTGGGCCAAGGTGACTGCGAGGATCTTGGAGAACACATCCAAGCTTATGCGATAGCCATGACAGAGCTCGTGGGTGTCGATGAGGTCGAGAGGGCTGGAGTTCCATAGGGGGCACCACCGCCGGGAAAGGAGGGTTGTCTGCGCCCCATATTTGATTGGGAGGAGGGAGATGATGACTTTCAACATATCATCGGGGAGGCTGCTGATGAAGTCTAGGGCTGCTGGAGTCGCTTGCGGTTATAGCTCGCCCCACCTCCGCTTGTTGGCAGCCCCGTTCTCCACCTCCGGAGTCCCGTTGTCAGCGGCGCTTTCTGATAGAAATGGGAGTACAGGGAATATTTAGTTAAAACTGGGCAATAGAAAAGTGTATTGGTAACTAGAAGTTATTAAGTAGGAATATAGTAAGAAAAGGGAATAACAATTGGTTGCTTAAATACTACACAATTCATTTGACATTGCTGGGTAAGTCAACATGCATATAGTGGAAAAGAAAACTTACTTCGAACAAAGTCTGGACGGATGATTTTGTCGGGGAAGTTAGCATATATCTCATGACCAGTCCCTTTTATTTGCAGTGCAAATTTAGTGCCAGCTTTCAGTACATAAAACTTTGCAATTTCTTTCCAAAAGCCAGTGCCAAAATAGAAGTCACCACGTTCATCAAGTCTTACAGTAGCAACGATTGTAAATCCATGGTTTCTGTGCAGTATGACATCCGTGGAGCCTTGAACTATGTAAAGGGAAAAATTGTGCACTACATAATCTATTGCATAGCAAGGGATGTTCTGCAAAAAAATGGTAGGATTGTTAAAGAAAATATGGTAACATGCAAATATGGGCCCAAATTGAAAGAGCTGTACAGCAGTTGAAATCGAAGGACAAAAATCTATAATTAAACAAATAGGGTAAACATGATATCATGGAAATATGAGAGTAATCGAAAGAACAATAGATCATTAATTTGCCTAATATAGAAAGAAGAGGGAAAAAAATCCCCTTTGACGTATATGGTGCATGTGGCACCTTTTATCCAAATGTAGCAATATTTAGAATATGTTCAGGAAAGTAGGGCATGCCAACCAATTTAGGGTGAGATTGAACATACCTCGCGCATCTTCAAGTTATCTGGTACGGAGAGATGGAATCTCTGGCGGCGGTCGCAAAGTCCTGAAGTGTCGGCGCACTATACATTCTATGAATGAAAGAAAACAATCAAATCAGCTCGAATAAAAATGAATTCACGGCGATTTCAGCCGGGTGATTAAAGGAGGCAGATGAACTGGGATAAGAGATGAGATAATATCTTGTTAAATTAGTTACCTTGTCATACATGAGAAAGAACCCTCAGTACAGCAGATTCCCCAACCGAGCGGAGCTGGGTCGACCGCGAGCAGCGTCGAGAAAGTCGATGGCGATAGGCGGCGGCAAGCGGAACTGGCGAAATACGGTGTGCTTTGCCGGCAGCCTGGCGGCGGTGGCAGGCGTCGAGCTAAGTGTTTACCACCGCGATAGGTGGTGCCATGGCATAGACACTGAGGAGCTTGTGCAGGTGTGAATGGGGAACGTACCGGAGGGGCCGATGGGGTGGCGGAAGGGGTGAAGGTTTTTGTGACGTGGGCATGGTGAGGGTTTTCTTTTTTCTTTTTTGAATTGGGTGGTGAGGGTTTTCTGTCCCACAAAGAATTTTGGGGGCAAAGGTTTGCTAGAGCGAACCGTGTGTGATTGATGCAGCATGCAAAATGGAAGTCATTGCACACGGTTCCAATTTTGGGAACTGTGTGTGATTGACGTACTACCTCCTTCCTGGTTTATTGGTCCCCCGTTGTAATTTTTACCAAAATTTGGCGAAATATTTAACATACTCAGACATAGATAATAAGCGCACACATACAGAAGCATAGTTCAACTATAAGTACATAGTTCAACCGTCATTAAGCATACTTAAGCGTACATAGTCCAATCCATCCCACATCTCATCTCACATGCGGTTGGCACGATCCTGAAGCTTCTCCAGGTACTTGGCATACGCGCCGTGCACCACCCTGCAAAAATACTTCTGCTTGAAGGAGCCAACAACCCGTCCTCTTGCATGCGCTAGAACACTTAGATACGCGTCATGAAGCTTCTGGTTGCAAAATGGGAATCCATAGCCGTCGTTCCAGGTCCTAATACGCCTGTTATGCATTCCCGCATAAAGCTCCCTTAGGATTTGACTCTTGTACCTCCTCTGGCCATCTTCACCCTCACTGTCCACATCGTCAGACAACACCTATACAAATAGTACAACAAATTTGGCATCAAATCAATGATTATATGCCGTGAAGTAGGATTAGGAATTTATGGCTATTTATTTATACATATCCAGAGATTATGGTTCGATTTTTAAGCACACTCATCTATGTATAGACCAATCTTGAAGAAAATAATGGCACAAACATATGTAGGTCATTCAAAATCAATTGTCAAGCCTTGGCTAGGAATTATTAGCACGAACACTAATCCTAGTCGGATTACTAGGAGAAATCATTTGCATAGATGAAACAACTAATCACTTATCACATGTACCATTCAAACAATCATTACACTACACGGATCTAATGAAACTTACTTGGATTTCATGGATTGGGAGAACATAACCATAGGATTTCTATTCCAAAAGGGGGGGGGTACAGGAGTAACCAGAGAAACCCTATGATCCATTTGACACATAAATGGGTATAGATGACTAACCAGCTGTCCGTCATCGTCAGAGTCATCGCCGGAGTGGCGTCAGAGTCATCGCCCGAGTGGTTGTCGGAGGCGTCGCCGAACTGGTCGTCGGAGTCGGTGTGGAACTCCGCCTCCGGCTGTGGAAGCTCGACGCCGTCGACGACGTCAGGGTGCAGCGATAACTCGTCGGCGGTGACGGCAACCTCTGTCTCCATCTCCATGCAGTGCTCCGGTGCTTTAGCAGCCCCGGCGTCGCCACTCCCTAAGATGGGGCGCTTCGGTGGCATCCTCATACACTGACGGCTTTGAGGACTGAGAGCGGCGTCGAGGATGCAAGCGAAGAGAGAGGATTGTGTGTGCGTAGCGAGGATGGGGGGTGCGGTCGCTCGGGCGCACCATTAATATGGAGTACTAGGAGTTGTGGGAGAGAGGCGGGCGGCGGTCAAACCGCTGGCTCGCCTCTCGGTGAGCCTGCGCACCAGACTGCTGGCATGCCTACCAAAGTTTTACACAGCTACTCGCACGCGTCCCGATGACACTGCGCAGCGAGCACGCCTCCGTCAATTCACACACCTGCACGCACGCCTCCCCGTCTGCCTACACGGCGGACTGCTCGCATGCGTCCCGTCAACTCACGCCTGCTCACATGCCACACGGGTGGCGCGGCGGCACGTATATTGATTTTCTATTTGGATGATTAATGTTGCCGCTTTATTGCTTAACCGAAGCATGGCACGTATCCATTGTTGGTCTAACGCTCATGGTTTGAATAGATAATCCATTTGAGATATTGGTTCCCAATTATTAATAATCTCTCGTCTATAATTAGATAAAGATTACATCAAAACTGGTCTCAAATTTGACAAAAAAAGTACAATGCCACTTTGTATTGGTGTCCATATGACAACACGATGTGATGCTCTATATGTGCAATTATTTACTGTGTAGTACATTTCATCTATCCAGTTTTAAACATACCAATAGGACTGCATATATTTGCTTCCTGTTAAGCCTGTTATAGCTAGAATATGCCTCTTTTAAAGTTTTTTGATTGTTCGGTTGTTTGTAGTTAGCATATGTTCAGTTTCAAATGCTATCTTTGCTTGTTCGTAGTATGCCTTGTTTATTCCAGTTATTCACAACGTGATGTTCTATATGTGCAAGTATGAACTGTGCAGTTCAATTTCATCAGTACCAGTTTCAATAATACCACTATGAATGACTACATTTGGTTGCTGCATCTTGTAGTTAACACTCCTTTCCATTTTTATTTAACCATAACTAGTGTACTTAGACTGGCATAATACCAATTTGAATGACTATGTTTGCTTGTTGTTAAATGTTAGGCCTGTTGCAGTTAGCACACCTTTCCACTTGTTTTGCTTTACTAACGTGCTTAAACTTGCACACTGAAGCTATCTTTTGGAGATTATTTTGTTTGCCATGTATAATTTTGGTTGATGTTTAGCCTGTTGTGCTTAACATGCTTCTCGATGTACCTACACATGACAATTTTGGGAACGACTGTTGTTCTCCATCGAGGTTAGTTTCATCCCATGGCTTATATCTGCTCACTATTCAGGATATCGGTAGCTTGTACCATATAGGTCGCCGGCTGATAAGGGACTAATCGGTGAATCAGACTTTTAACTGAACATATCTGCAACCCATTTTTTGCTAGGTTAACTAGGGCCATATGTAATATATCTGAGGCTACATAGCAACATGAACTGTACTTAATGTCTAAATATGCAATCCTACGCTACATAGCAACAAGGAAGAGTGTTACATTAATGTATAATGATTTCTAGATATACGTAGAAGAGCAGCAACAGCAACAACAACTACACAGCCCTGTTTGGATACTCAACTTAGCTAGAGGTTAGAGTTAGTTTCTAGCTCATTACTAACCCTGAACTAACTCCATCGAAAGAGTTGTTTGGATGGCAGGGTTAGATTGATAATAAATGCACTAGGAGAACTAGCTCCAATTAGCACCTCTTGGGTTGGATAGTTTTTTTGGGTGGGTTATAGATGCAACTTGCTCAAACTATCCCTCATGTTTAGATATACTTTAGGGCTATTGGAGCCCGAACTAGCTCAAACTAATTGTAACCCATGGATACAGCAGCAGTTAATCAGCCGATAATTTGTAAGAATGAACTAAACTCCTTCCAGCCCATAATATAAGATGTTAATTCATCTAATATGTGAGTATATTGGATGTTATAAGATACTCCCTCCGTTCCTAAATATTTGTCTTTTTAGAGATTTCAAATGGACTACCACATACGGACGTATATAGACATATTATAAAAGAGTGTTGTACTACATCATTGTCCAAATGTTGTTTAGCTTCTAATATTAACTTGGTGCTTTTAGGTACATATGTCATTGGTCAAGATCCGCGTTTCGACCCTTTCTGCATATGGGGCAATGAGATATCGATGAACTAGCATCAAGTGAGGAAGCTGATAAACATTTTTAGTAAAATGGGTCCAAAGATGGCAATTAAACTATTTGTTTACACTTTATCCAAGACAACAGCAAACTGCAGGATGGTAAGTAAGAACTCTGCAGCCTTCCTTTTACTGCCCATGATGAGTTGTGTTAGATGAGAATGTTTGAATCTTTTTCCTTTGCAGTGGTTGCCATAATAGTTTACTCAAGATTACCTCTCATACTACATGATTGGTGGGCATGCAAAGTTTAAAGTATTTCTACCAGAACACAATGATTATCTAGATGTTTTCATGAAGATCGTGAAGGATGGGCGGTCGACCATCACAAGGGGTTGGACTAGAGTTGTGCGTGCCTTCTGAATGGAGGAGGGCACAATATGGGCATTCCGCTTCACCTTGTTCAGCAACGAGAATATATTTCGCCTCTTTCTTTACCGTCTTTAATAGTACAAGTATACAACTGTGGTTCATCATTCTTTATTTGGTTCTTATGTAATTCTTGAACATATGTACTTATGAATCGAATAATGCATTGGTTGTTAGAACCTAATGGATATGAATAAAGCTGTAGCATACATTCAAATTCAAATTAAAATTCAAATCCAAATCCGGTACAATTTGGAAAAGCAGCAATTAAATTATGATGAAATTACGCTCTCCAGGTTGTTACGGCACACACGGTTGGTAAAACACAAGCATTTGCGACATGCACCATAATCCAAGACGGTTCACAGAGAGGAAACGTGTGCAAGCATGCACACAGTTGCCGTTTGCAAAGCGTGTGCGATGTCAGACAATATCACAAATGGTGCATGTCGGGGATATACCCCGCGGTACGACCCGGCCAGAGATATAACTCGGCTGGGACTTGGTGTTTCATTGGTAAGCCGGCAGATGTTAAGCCAGATGTTGCGTCAGATGGTAAGCCGACAGATGTTATGTCAGATGTTAAGCCGGCAGATGTTAAGTCAGATGTTAAGCCGGCAGATGATAAGCCAGATGGTAAGCCGACAGACGTTAAGCCAGATGTTAAGCCGGCAGATGTTAAGCCAGATGGTAAGTCAGATGGTAAGCCGGCAGACGTTAAGCCAGATGTTAAGCCAGACAGTCAAATTGTAACAGAGTCGCCTGGAGTTAATAAGCCCGAGACGTTAAGAAGCCCATGGTAAGACGTCAGAATAGGTTAAGTCCTAATCCGAGTTTGACTCTACATGTAACCTACCCCTTCAACTTATATATGGACGGGCGGGGCAACCCAAGAGGGACAAGTGAGAAGTGAAATAATAGTTAAGGTTAGACACAACTAGGAGCGCCGGCTTACGACGACTCCCTCATGAGCATAATGAGACTTAGCCACAAATAGCATGTAGGGTTATTACCGGATGATGTTTCCCGGTGCCTGAAGCTGTCTAAAACCCTTGTCTTGTGTTGCGTCTCTCGATTCCAATCGACCCCTCTCAAGCTACCACATAGATGCGTTGGCCTCACGACTAAGTCCTCACACTAGGACAGCTGCCATGACAAATCCACGACAGTTGGCGCCCACCGTGGGGTAGACGTACGATGGTGTTGAGTTCTTGGAGGGATCTTTCACAGGGATTGAGAACTTCATAATTTTCCAGATGAAGAATAGCCGGTTTTCAAGTAATTAGGGTTACAGTCTATTCGTTGTTGCTGTCCTACAATTTATCTGGTGGGTTTTAAGTCACCGGAAATCGACGAGTTTTGGAAACTCCAAAGGAGCCGGTATTTCTAATACAGCTACAGGCCACAAGACAAATTGCTATTATGACATGAATTCACTACTGGGAGTTTTTTGGTCAAAACTGCCGCTGCTCCGAGTTGACTCCGAGCAAAATCCATCATCGATTATTACTGTTGCTGCACTAACAATCATGGCCAAGTGCTAGTAGTTGCACGGATTGTGAGATCTGTTTTAATTTTGGAGTAGTACTACTGCTACTTCTAGAGCTCTAAATAGAACAAGATCAATTCTTATTCATCACGTATCGAGGGAAGACTCCAAATGTTCCATGATTGAACAAGGCACCTCCGAGTCGCCCATGGACTCTGCTTCCGCCTCGGCCTCATCGCCACGTCTGCTGAGTCGCTTCGTCCGTGAGCACGTGGCCGCGGCTGGCCTCGCGCTTCTGCTTCTCTGCGAATGACTCCGTGATCACGGCTGCGTTGAACCGCCGCCTCTACTGCGGCCTGGAGTTTCACTTCTATCCCAGCGCTAAGCCGCCTCCACTCCACAGAGTTGAGCCATCGAGGTTAAACCGCCTGGCTCCACCAGATTCAGTTGCCGCCCTGGCTTCCGAGCCGCCCTGCCACAATCTCCGAGTCACCCCCGCCGTGCCTCGAGCAGGCCCTTTGCTGTAGTTACCACCATGAGACGAGCCGCCAAGCGCTGCCTCACTCCGCCAACCGTGCCCGCCGGTTCAGAACACGACCCGCCCTCAACCGGAGCCACCACCATCTACGAGCGACCACGACCCGCCCTCGCCGGAGCACCTCCGGCCTCCTGCTGTCACTCCTCACGGCCACGGCTCCAACTTGCCATTAGCCTTGATCTGGCCATGAGCCGCACTTGCGGCCTCTCTCCAAGTCGTCGTCGAGGCACATCGCTGAGCTACTCTCGTCCCCGCCGGCTCTCCGAGTCTCCAGCTCGGCCTCGTGCTGCCCGTGAACCGCCCCAATTCGGCGCGCCTTCGCTTCTCCCGCATCTTCAGCTGCGAGGCGGATCACCTCCAAATTTGCTGAGCCGCCGCAGCCTCGCCCAGTGGCCAAGAGCCGCCGCGGCCCCTGTCGGAGTAGGCCTCGGGCCGCCACTGACCGTTTCTGCTGCCTCCACTGGCGTCGCCCCCGCAGCTGTGCTAAGTTGTTGCGGTCATGCCGGCTCTGCCCTGCTCGAACCACTGGGCGTCTCCACGTTGCGCTTTGTCCGGTCCGCCTTGCTCACCCGCCAGCTCTGCCTCGCCGGGTCTCCACGCCCGCTTTCCTCTTGCAAGCCGCCCAACCGCCCTACCGCGCCCATCGCTGTGTTCCACTCCGCCGGCGAGTCATCGTTCGAGCTTCAGCTGGGTTGCCAAGTCGCGGGACTCCATCGCCTTGAGTCGCCGCCTCCATCTCCGGGCTGCCACGACGACCCACCTCCACTGCTGCGGCCGACGACCACACCTTGAGCCGGCCGTGTTCAGAGCCGCCGGCTACGTCGATGCCCTCTGTCCTCTGGTCGTCCCATGAGCCGCCCATATCCGTGGTCTCATGTCCGCTTTGCCACGCGTCGACCCTGCTGTGAGCCAGCGCTGTCAGTGAGCCGCGCCTGAGCCACCAATGCCGGCGCGCTGAGTCGTGGCTGCGGCCCGTTTTGGCCTTGCTCCTTGAGTCGCTGACTTGCCTCACAACGCCTCCGCTTTACCTCTAAGCCACCATTGCCGGCACGCCTGCGGTTCCACCGAGCTGCAACCGCCGCTCCGAGTCACTGCCATGCCGGTTGGGACTGACGCGGGGAGGGAGCACGCCTTGGATCAGATGCTCATGCGGCTGGCCCTCGCCGGATGCCCACCCCGGCCCCTTGCTCTGCCCGGGGTCGACCTTCTCCTTCGTTGTCACATGAGCCGCTTCATCTCTGCTTTATTGGCAATACTACGGGGCTAGGCAAAAGGGACAAGTCAAAGTTGCAAAAAAAAGTCAACATGACTCGGAGGATTCCTTGTGAGCCGCTACACGACCCTCTGAACTTCCCGCAATAAGTCGCCCCATTCATGGCCTCAAGTGGCCTCTGCCTTCATGGCCTTTCTCTGAGTTACCTCCATGGGTATGGACGTGTCAAGTCGCCGTCGCGCCTCAGCGCGCCTCCATTGGGTCACCTCCGACCTCGCATTTTTCCCTTGACTCGTGCACGGACAAGCCAAAACCAGGCCAGAGTTCAAAGAATCAAGAGATTTGAAGAACCATCTTGCAGCTCAGAGAGACTAAGGCCAAGCCAGAGGATCAAGATATCGCCAAGAGAAGGGCCTCCCATGCCGGACAAGCAAGCCCGACATGGGGCCAGGCCACCCCCAGAAGCAGGTGCCCGAGGCGCCCCGGCAGGGCCTGCCAGGGCTCGTGGAGGCAAAACCACCTCAGCAACCACTCCAGCAAACCCACGTCGTCGGTCAATGCGGTGTCAAGCCGCAAGGTGATTAAGTGGCAGCCATTCGCCACATGGCAGCCATTTCCTACAGAAGAAACCCATAGATAACACCCATCCTGCGACGTGTCAAGAGAACAGGTGCGGAGCTGGCAAGATAGCCCGGCAAGCCTTGCCGGGCAACTAGTGATGTGACACTAAGCGGTGCATTTAATGCGCCCGGTTAGCCGGTAGAGTTGAGTATGATAGCACTGTTTGCTATCATACCAGTGCATAATGAATATTTTGCCATTATGGTGACCCCTTGATCTATAAAAGGAGGCCCATGGCACTCGTAGAAAGGGTTGGGAAAGTTGATGAACCCAGACCCCCATACGCGTGTAGTCGCTACTTCCCTAAGGCAGCCCCTACCGGGAAAGTATACTATGCTTCACCACCTCCATTCCACCATCAATCCACCAAAGCAGGAGTAGGGTATTACGCCTCGCGGTGGCCCGAACCTGGGTAAATTGCTTGTGTGCTCTCTACCGTATGCTGGTCTGCTCTTTGTGTAATGCGGCGTCCCCCTTCGAACTAGCAAGGGGCCTCCCGGTCCCATAGGTGGCCGCGGATATCCCGCGACATCTTTGGCGAGCCAGGTAGGGGGCTTCGCTTGCTCAAACCTGAAAGCGTGCGCAGCGCGTCAGCTTCCTCAACATCTTCGTGTTTGATGGTGTCGTCGACCGTGGCGCCCGCAAAGATGCAGAAGCAAAGTGGGGGGGCACCCCCGCGCCATTTTATCGCTCTCCAAGCCTCGCCATGGCAACAGCTATGGAGAAGATCACCGCTGGTGGTGATAGATCCGCCTCGGTGGCCCGTACGACGTACCCAGGTTGAGGGCACCGTCCAGAGAAAGGGCACGAGATGTGCAAGCATGGGCTCCCTCCTCCCCGTCCTTTTCCTTTGTCAGTAGTTTAATTGCTTCAGCCTCGGCGGCGTCGATGTCAACGATTACCGCGCGACGCTCGGTCCAGTATTTCCCCTATTAGGGGGTAATCCTGGGCGAAGCACTGGTATGAGTCCGTCAATAGATACCCTGGCAAGCATACTTCAGCGAGGCTGCCTCCATTGGCGTGATTGTAACACCCACGATGCGGCTATATCTCACACGTGTCGAGGCACGACTTAGAGGCACAACCGCATTGTAGGTATTGTCGCAAGAAGGGTCATCTTCACACAATCCCATGTAATGAACAAGAATGGGATAAAGAGAGTTGGCTTACAATCGCCACTTCACACAATACATAAATTAATTCATACATCATACAAAATCCACACATAGACCAACTACGGTCAAATCCAAATGAAAAGAAGATAACCCCAATGCTAGATCCCCGATCGTCCCAACTGGACTCCACTACTGATCATCTGGAAACGAAACATAGTAACGACCATGTTCCTCGTCGAACTCCCACTTGAGCTCGGTTGCGTCACCTGCACTGGTATCATTGGCACCTGCAACTGTTTTGGTAGAATCTGTGAGTCACAAGGACTCAGCAATCTCACAGCCGCGAGATCAAGACTATTTAAGCTTATAGGAAGGATGGGGTAATGAGGTGGAGCTGCAGCAAGCACTAAGCATATATGGTGGCTAACATACGCAAATAAGAGCGAGAAGAGGAGCAACGCAATGGTCGCGAAGCTAGAAATGATCAAGAAGTGATCCTGAAACTACTTACGTTCATACATAACCCGAACCGTGTTCACTTCCCGGACTCCGCCGAAAAGATACCATCACGGCTACACACACGGTGGATGTATTTTAATTAAGTCAAGTGTCAAGTTCTCTACAACCGGACATTAACAAATTCCCATCTGCCACATGACCGCGGGCACGGCTTTCGAAAGATAATACCCTGCAGGGGTGTCCCAACTTAGCCCATTATAAGCTCTCACGGTCAACGAAGGATATTCCTTACCCGATCAGTCTCGGAATCCCGGTTTACAAGACATTTCGACAATGGTAAAACAAGACCTGCAAAGCCGCCCGAATGTGCCGACAAATCCCGATAGGAGCTGCACATATCTCGTTCTCAGGACACACCGGATGAGCCAGACGTCGGGTTGGCATAGATCCTGGTTTCCCAGGGGGCGCCGGACATCGCTCGGTTTGGGCCAGCACTCGAAGGAACACTGGCCCGGGGGGTAAATAAAGATGACCCTCGGGCTCGCGAAAACCCAAGGGAAAAAGGCTAAGGTGGCAAATGGTAAAACCAAGGTTGGGCCTTGCTGGAGGAGTTTTATTCAAGGCGAACTGTCAAGGGGGTCCCATAAATCACCCAACCGCGTAAGGAACGCAAAATCAAGGAACATAACACCGGTATGATGGAAACTAGGGCGGCAAGAGTGGAGCAAAACACCAGGCATAAGGCCGAGCCTTCCACCCTTTACCAAATATATAGATGCATTAAATAAATAAGAGGTATTGCGATATGCCAAAATAACCATGTTCCAACATGGAACCAACTTCAACTTTACCTACAACTAGCAACGCTATAAGAAGGGCTGAGCAAAAGCGGTAACTTAGCCAGACAACGGTTTGCTAGGAAAGGATGGTTAGAGGCTTGACATGGCAATATGGGAGGCATGATATAGCAAGTGGTAGGTCGCGCAACATAGTAATAGAACGAACAACTAGCAAGCAAAGATAGAAGTGATTTCGAGGGTATGGTCATCTTGCCTGCAAGGTTCTCAGAGTTGTCGAAAGCTTGATCCTCGTAAATGTTCTCAACAGGTTCCTCGTAAGCGTACTTGTCTCCCGGCTCTACCCAAAGCAAGAACACAAGCAAAGGGCCAACAATCAATCACGGGAAATGCACAAGCAACATGATGCAATACATGGCATGATATGCGAGATGTGATATGCAATGCATATGCGTGCTCCGGAAGGGAAAAGAATGAACAAGGCATCAACTTGGCAAACCAAGTATGCCGCTGGAAAGATGAGATGATTTCGGTCGAAATCGATATAAAGATCACTGGAAACGGATGCACGGTTTGCAAATGGCAAGCAAAACAAGAATGACACAATTCTGCGATTAACAGCATGATGGCACTTAGAATACATCAAGAAACTATGCTACAGCACCCCAACATAGCAACAAAACATAGGGCAGTTATCTACAAGAGATGCTTGACAAAAGATGAACACTGAGATACGGCTAGATCACACTATAACAGGTTCAAACAAGCATGGCAAAAGTGCAAAAGATATCAGCTTCACAAACTTGGTGAAAATACTGAACATGGCTTAAACAGCATCAGGTAGCAATGTTCAGGGCAAGCAATCAACCTGCTACAGGAACTTATCATAGCAATTCAAGGCACAGCACAGATGTACTAAATTCGTAGAACAAAAGTCCATTACTGACCATGAGCCAAAAAGGATCAGAAGATATGATGGCACCCATGTGAACATAGCAAGTTTCGTTAACAGGTTTCAGACTTAGCAGAAAACAGAGCATGGCATTAACAGAATTATGAAGGCATCTTTGTGAGCTCGATTCACTCATCACAAAGCAATGCAAGACAAAACAAGCATACCTACAGCAATAAGACATGTTCTTTAAGATAATCATGGCAAGAGCAAGTTCATAGCATGAATGGATCACTAGCAACATCCATGGCAAAATTGAATAGCATATTAACATTCTGCCCGGAACATTTTATAGCAAAAGTAGAGCAAGATTGAGACATTCTAGGGTACTCCATAATTGCCAACAGGGGCATGGATGGATATAGCACAACTATATGTGCAAAACATCTATACTGAACATACTCAAAATAAGCATGGATCTCACTATAGCCACATGGATACATGACATCAAAATAACAGCAGGAAAAGACTTGGCAAAACTCTTAAGTCCCTGAAAACAGAAACATCACGAAGCCTAGTTTGCATGCTTGTGCTACTCACCACATAGATCACAAAAATACATGGCATACACCCCTGTAAAGATGGCATGGCATAGATCAAAACACATGTACAGCTCATGCTCATAAGATGCACACATCAAATGCAACAAAAATAACAAACATCAAGTTCTGATAGGTAACAGCAGTAAACAACATATAGCACTCTTGCATCAGAGATTTGAGCACCCAAATGAACTCAAACGAGCATGGCACAATGGAACAAAATGAAGAGCATCTCCTGATGAACATTTCAATATATCATGCGCATGAAACGGAGCAGTATGCAAGGAGATATGACGCGATGAACAGAGGCACATAAGATGAGCAATTCGGGACTTAGCAGAACAACAGGGGCGGGGGGAGGGAGTCAACCTCGTTCCAGATCTAGGGTTCGTCGGCGCGGACGTCGAGGTTCGTCCGAGGAGTGGCCAGAGGAGAGCTCGGGGAGGCGTGGATCCGGCCGGCCGGCACCGGATCTCGCCGGAGAGGAGGAAGCGCGGGCGGCGGCGGCTGGCGGCGTCCTCGGGCGACGGGGAGGCGGCGGTCTCGACAGTGGCCGGCGAGGGCGGCTGCGGCGGCGCGGGGAAGCCGTGGCGGCGTCGGGCGGCGAGGAGAAGGCGCGGGCGGCGGGGCGGATGGGCTCGGCGGGCCCGCCTCGGGCTCGCGGGCCAGCGGCAGTGGCGGCGGTGGTCTGCCACGTGGCAGGCTCTGGTTGGTGCGGGCACGGCGGCGGACGCGTCCGGTCCGATCCGGACGTGTCCGGCGGCGGAGGAGGGTGGAGCTAGGGTTTTGGACCCGGAAATTTAGACGGGGTGCACATATTTATAGGTAGAGGGAGCTAGGAGACTCAAAATGGAGTGAGGTTTTCGCCCACACGATTGTGATCCAACGACGGAGAGCATGGAAGTGACTTAGATGGGTTATTGGGCTGTTTTGGAGGGGTGTTGGGCTGCAACACACAAAAGGCCTTTGCGGTTACCCGGTTAACCGTTGGAGCATCAAACAACCTCCAAATGGAACGAAACTTGACAGGTGGCCTACCGGTGGTGTACGAAGGCCACTTGGCAAACCTCAGTCCGTTCCGAAAACGTTTGACACCCGCTCACGAAAAGAGACAAGAGGGGGTGCGCTGGTGCATGTGGGAGTGTCGGATTGCAAAACGGACAACGGGGAAAATGCTCAGATGCATGACACGAACACGTATGCAAATGAGAAGCGCATGATGACATGATATGAGATGCATGACATGAACAAAATGCAAAACGAAAGACAAAACCCGACCACGAAGGGAATATCATAACACATAGCCGAAAATGGCAAGAGTTGGAGTTACAAATATGGAAAGTCACATCCGGGGTGTTACAACACTCCACCACTACGTGTAACACCCCGGTGTAATGATGCTACAGTAACCCCTGGGGTTAAGTTAATCATTTTGCTAAACAAGTGTTTGATCATCATTTTCTCCTCTCTCTTTTTCTGATTCCAGTTGAATTCAATTTCAAATTATGAGTGAAATTCAAAATGCTCAAACATGAAAACTAAAATGTTCATCATGTTGAAAGTATTCTTCCGATAATTTTGGTGGTGAACCAACATTTTTGCAAAGTGCCTAAATGGCCTAAAATAGCTATAACAGAGCGTTGTTAAAAGAAAAGCAAAAGTTAAAAAAAAAAGACAAAGAGCACAGGCCACTGTGCATTGGGCCAAGTGCACAGTGCCTGGCCCGAGCCTTGGCCCATTCCAGCTAGTCCGGCCCAGCCCCTCCCCGGGTGGCCTTCTCCCCCTGTTCCCCCGACCGGGGTCGCAACAGGGGCGAGCCCCGCCGGACCGCCTCGATGGCGACTCCCCGGAGAGGATAAGGTCGACCCCTCCCCTCGACGCCTCGACCTCCTCCACACATACCGCCACTCACCTGTCTCGCCTCCCAGGTTCACCCCGCTCTCCCCCTCTCTGTCTCGGCCGCTCACCTCACCCAAGCGCCGTCGACGCCATGGTCGCGCCATAGCCACGGCCACCTTCTTCCCCGCACCGGGCCTCCCTGTCCATACTCTCCGTCGGCGTCATCTACGCCACCTACGCCAAGCGCCTGGAGCCGGGGAGCAACGGAGCGCCCGCATCGCCGTCTTCTTCCTCCTTGGCCCGGCAGACTCCGTCGGCGATTCGCTCCGGCGAGCTCTCCCCCAAGCCCGCTTTGCTCACCTGCAGGTCACGGTGAGCCCCTGCCTTCTTCCCCCCCCCCCGCCCTTCTCGTCAACGACCGTACCTCGTAGTCGCCACCCCAGCTGTGGCCGAGCCCTCCTCCACGGACGCTCGTCGCCGGCCACCTCCCCGTGACCAAATGGCCACGCACAGTAGTCCATCGCCGTCGCACGCGCATGTAGAGGTCCCATGGCCGTTTAGTTTGTCCGCAAACGAGCTGTCGTTGCTGACCCGCATCGAGCCGAGTTCCGGCCGCCGCTATCGTCGATGCTGCGCCCTGCTCCGGTCAACTCCAGCCCCCGCAACCACCGTCGTGTGATGCGCGAGATCGACCGCAGAAGAACGAGTCCAGCCGCGTCCGATTTGACCACCGTAGCGCAAATCCGGCGGCCTCCCGCGCGCGCCGCCGTGCGTTTTGGTCGCCAGCGCGAGTTCCACCGCCGTGCTGACGTGGGCGCCTCTGGGCCCCATCCCGGTGTCGCAGCCACTGGGCCCCACGGCCCTGTTGACCCAGCCAACAGTTGGCTTGGCTTTGCCCAGTTACTGCCAGTGGGCCGCGCATGGGCCCTGTTGACTGGTCAGATGGTCAGTTGACCGCTGATGCATTGATGACGCCATGCTGACGTCACTTTCCTTTTTCTGAATTAATTTAAATGATATTAATATTAGAAATCTTTTAAAACTTTGAAAATTAATATAAAATAATCCGTAAGTCAGATGAAAAAGTTTTCTATATGAAAGTTGATCAAAAAAATGAGCCGAACCCGAATACACTACCCACATACATGTCAGATGCCTCTAACTATCTGAACATGGAACATTCCCCCTCCGGTCATCTGTCTGACACAGGTCCGTAACCGGGAACACCTTCCCGGTTGAATTCCCCCTGCACCTGTAACGTCTAGGACCGCGTTAGAACACGTCTAGCTATGCCTGTTGTCCTGTTATGCGCTTGCTTGCTATGTATTTACTGTTTCTCCCTCTCTTCTCTTCGGTAGACCCCGTGGCGGCTACCGATGCCGCTATGATCGACTACGTCACCGAAGACCCCTCCTTCTTGTCTGAGCAACCAGGCAAGCCCCCCCTGTGATCATCCCGATATCGCCCATTCCATTCTATCATGCTTGCATTAGATTTTGCTACTGTTATTGTTTGCTCCTATTCTGATGCATAGCCTGCTTTTGTAACCTGCTTATTGTTACCTACCTGCTTATCCGAAACTGCTTAGTATAGGTTGGTTAGTGATCAATCAGCGACCCCCACCTTGTCCTTGTTGCCCCTGCTGCATCATCGAAGACTCGATCAACGGGATCAAAGACCAGGCCCCGGCACCACACATCACTTTCCCCTTAGTTGCTCGACACTATTGGGTTACTATCGAGTGCTGAGGGTGAGACCTCTACAGCACTTCTGATGTTAACCATGTAGTGTAGCTATTCGGTCGTGGTCATCGAGGGTGATTCCGCCTTAACCACTTCCGATACGATTCTGTCGTGCAACCCCTCAAGTGTGAACCTCAGGGGTGATTCCTCTTACGTTCACCTTGATGATTACATCGAGTGGAATTCACCGGGGGTGATTCCTCGGGTTTTCCCCTTGATGTTTGGACACAAAGTTACTATGGTTACCATGACTTTACACTTAACCATGTTACTAAAGACGGGTCGACCCTGAGGGGTACCCGCGCGAGCTTAATTGCGAGTGATGTGGAGTCGGGCTGACCTGGAAGGTGCCCGCGAGATAATTACGAGGCGTGGCCGGGCATTCCTAGCCCTTGCCGCAAGTCCTCGAGACGGGGCAACGGGGTCACATCTTTCGTGAGTCTCTGCTTGTTACCGCGCGTTCCTAATCCACTACAATTTGGATATTTGATCCGAGGGGCCTCTGTCCTGATAGCACTAACCATCACGTGGGCCTAGTATGGGCGTTCTGCGTCGTATGCATCAGCCGAAGCTTAATAGACGTCATGCGACTAAGCGGCGCGCGCCGGGTTGGACTGGTAAGCTACCGCCTTTTTTTAAGGAGGTAGCTAGGTCTGCTCACCGGCCGCCCACGCAACGTGCAGGAGTTCCCGGGGCGATGGACCATGACCCCTGGGGGCATAGGTTTAGTCCGCCGTGCTTGACCTCTCTATTAAGCCTAGGTCGGGTTGCGGCGTATTGTTTGGCCGAGGCCGGGCATGACTCGGGAGAGTGTGTCCGGCCGGAGTTATTCGAGCGTGGTGGGTAAGTTGGTGCACCCCTACTGGGAAGAAAACATCTATCGATAGCCTGTCCTATGGTAACGGACACTTGGAGGTGTATCCCGATCGATACAACTAGAACTGGATACTTGTGATGAGAACTGGATGGTGATGAGAATTGGATTGTGATGACACTTGGATAGTATGGCTCTGGGATTGCTTTCTCATAGGGAGTCGAGAAAGCATCTCTGGCCGAGGTTGATAACACTACTACTACTTTAGTTATGCTACTCTACTCCCTCCTGTGCTGCAAGATGGTGGTTTCCAGAAGATGCTAGTCTTCGATAGGCTAGGCCTTCTCTCTATTCTGGCATTTCTGCAGCCCAGTCCACATATACAACCTTCCTTTGATAATGTTGCATATGTAGTGTAGATCCTTGCTTGCGTGTACTTTGGATGAGTACTCACGGTTGCTTTGCTCCCCCTTTGCCCCTTTCTTCTTCTTTCCGGTTGATGCAACTAGATATCAGAGCCCAGGAGCCAGATGCCACCACTGATTCCTACTACTACGTGGAGACCGACGACGACCAGGAGTAGATAGGACGCTCCCAGGCAGGAGGCTGTGCCTCTTCGATCGTGTTGCTTTTGTGCTAGCCTTCTTAAGGCATCCCTGTTCAACTTATGTCTGTACTCAGATATTGTTGCTTCCGCTGACTCTTGTGTAATCGAGCTTATGTATTCGAGCCCTCGAGGCCCCTGGCTTGTAATATAAAGCTTGTTTTATTTTAATTTGTGTCTAGAGTTGTGTTGTGATATCTTCCCATGATTCCTTGATCTTGATCGTACACATTTGCGTGTATGATTAGTGTACGATTGAATCGAGGGCGTCACAGTTGGTATCAGAGCCAACTGCCTGTAGGTAGCCCCCTTTCCAACTCCTTGGCCGAAGTTGAGTCTAGTCACTGAAAAACTTTTACTAACATTGGCTGTGTGGCTTACGGGCCCACGTCGCCATTGGGTGGTATTAGGATCTTTTACTCCTCATCTATACTCTAGGACTTTGATCTCTGTTCCATTCGGGTTAAAACGAATTTACTAACTCTAACATTAGGATCCCGTGACCACATTCACCCCAAAGTTGGATAAGCCATAGCTATTCCTTAGAATAGTATTTTGAGTAGTGCACACAATGTCGTGTTGACTACTAAGTGGTATCCATCGTACCTCTTTCTTGATGCATGTTTCATCATGAATGATCCTTGTCTTTGCAAATGCTCTATGCTGAACTACCCCCTGTTACTTGTTAGCAGGATGGTTAGACCCGCTGGTCGTGGCCGTGGTGCCAACGATCCACCACCGCCCGAATTCTTTGCCGGAATGATGCAACAATTTGTGCTGAACCGCCAGTTCATGGAAGGAATGATGGCTCAGTTTCCTCGTCCGAATATGAATCAACAGCCAACCCCAATAACTCTGCAGGACTTCATGCGCCTCAACCCAACTATCTACCGCAGCTCAACTCAACCCCTTGATGCTGGTGACTGGCTCCGCGACATCACGTATGAAATGGAGTCTGCTAGTGTGGCCTCACCTTTGCATCTTTCTTCCTCAAGGGTCCTGTTGCTCAATGGTGCGACAGCCACAGGCATACCCTACCTGCTAGAACGGTCATCACTTGGCCGGATTTCCAAGCTGCCTTCCGTGCCCGCTTCATTCCTCAGGGAATCATGGACAAGAAGAAGCGAGATTTCTGTAACCTCACCCAAGGCAACAAGTCTGTAGATGCTTATCAACGGGAATTTCTGGACTTGTCACGTTATGCTGAAGAAGACATTGCAACTGATGCTCGTAAGCAAGAGAAGTTTCGTGATGGACTTCACCCTGATATCAAGCTAGCACTGCTCGTTCATGACATTGCCGACTTCGCCACCTTGGTGAACAAGGCTATCCAGGTTGAGACTGGTCTTCAGGAACACCAGGGATCCCTCAGGCGCAGCCATGACGCTGGCTCATCTTCGGGCCCGTCAGCGCAGAAGCGTCGGATATGGATCCCCCACAGCATGTATCGTCCAATTGCACTTGCACCAAGACAGTCCTATGCTGCACCTCGTCTGCCTCCTCCACCGCAGAGGAAGCCTCTTCGAGATGTACCATCCCAAGCTCCTACTCCCGATCCCAATGATGGTCTGTGCTTCAGATGTGGCCGCCCAGGCCACCTTACTAAAGAGTGCAATCAGAAAAAGAGCCAGCTGGCTCTGCCTTCAACTGGTCCTAGCAATCAGCCCCATAACAACAATGCCAGACCTTATGGTCGTGGTCAGGCTAATCATGTTGATCTGAATGAAGCTCAAGACCAGCCTGCCACGGTGATGGGTACTCTTCTCGTTAATTCAATACCGGCTTCTGTTTTATTTGATTCAGGAGCATTGCATTCATTCATATCAGAAAATTTTGCTTACGCACATGACATTCGATGCGAGCCCATGAACACTCCGATAGTGGTACGCACCCCTGCGGGTCAGTGTCGAACTACCATGATGGGTCGCGACGTCCCCGTTGAAATTGAAGGGTTGGAATTCCTTGTTTCTCCCATTATTTTGGAGTCTTCCAATATTGACCTCATTCTGGGAATGGAATGGTTGAAAGCGCATACTGCCTCTATCGTTTGCGCCACCAAGGTCGTTCACCTCCTACATCCTTCCGATGAGATAGTAACCTACCATGCTCAGCTTGATCAAAACGCTGAAGCACGACTTTATGCTTTGAATGCGTTGAACGGAGCACCTCTTGAGGGAATTGAAAAGATTCCAGTCGTTCGCGACTTCCAAGACGTATTTCCAGAAGAACTTCCAAGAATACCCCCTGCCCGGGCTGTCGAGTTCGTCATCGACTTGAAAACAGGCACCGTTCCTATTGCCAAACGACCCTACAAGTGCCACCTCATGAACTCCTTGAACTTAAGGAGGAAATCGACAAATCTCTTCGCAAGGGTTTCATTCGTCCAAGTTCCTCTGCTTGGGGAGCACCTTCTCTCTTCGTCAAGAAGAAGGAAGGATCGAACCGTTTGGTCCAAGACTACCATCCTATCAACCAAGCTACAATTCAGAAAAAATATCCCCTTCCTCGGATCAATGATTTGTATGATCAGCTGGCTGGTTCATCGATTTTCTCTAAACTCGACTTGAGGTTGGGTTACCACCAGATCCGTGTTCGTGAAGAGGATATTCCAAAGACCGCATTCGTCACTCGCTATGGTTCTTACGAGTACACCGTCATGTCTTTCGGCTTGACCAATGCGCCAGCCACATTCTCTCGTCTGATGAACTACATATTCATGGATTACCTCGACAATTTTGTCGTAGTCTATCTGGATGATATCCTGGTATATTCGAAGAACAAAGAAGAACATGCTGAACATCTTCGACTTGTTCTAGAGAAGCTTCGAGAGCATCAACTTTATGCCAATTATTCCAAGTGTGAATTCTGGTTACCCGAAGTCACCTACCTTGGTCATGTCATCTCCAAGGATGGTATTGCCGTCAACCCAGAGCGCGTTCAGGCTATTCTTGACTGGACCACTCTGAAGACTGTCAAGCAAGTCAGAAGCTTTCTCGGACTTGCCAGTTATTGCCGCCGTTTCATCGAGAACTTCTCCAAGATCACCAAGCCACTGACCAATCTGCTTCACAAGGGCGTTAAGTTCGATATGACAGACAAATGTCAGGAAAGTTTCCAGGTACTCAAGGACAAGCTGACTTCTGCCCCAGTGCTTGCTCCCCCTGATTCTCGCAAGGACTTCATCATCTATTGTGATGCTTCACGTCAAGGATTAGGCTGTGTCCTAATGCAAGAGTGCAAAGTAATTGCGTATGCCTCCCATCAAGTGCGTCCTCATGAAGAGAACTACCCAGTTCATGATCTCGAGCTTGCTGCGGTTATCTTTGCACTGAAGCTATGGCGACAATACCTTCTCGGTAATCGTTGCGAGATCTTCACCGATCATCATAGTCTGAAGTACCTGTTTACTCAGCCAGATCTGAACCTCCGTCAGCAGCGGTGGATGGAAGCTATTGCTGACTACAACTGCGGTATATCTTATAGCCCTGGCAAGGCTAATGTAATGGCCGATGCCCTGAGTCATAAGTCTTATTGCAACAATCACATGGTCTTCAAAGCTCAACCCCGCCTTTATGAAGAGCTATGCAAGCTGAACCTTCAACTAGTTCCACAGGGTTCTCTGAATAACCCTGTCTTGGAACCAACTCTTCTGAAAGCAATCAAGTCTGCTCAAGCCAACGATGCACATGTTGATCTGATGAAAAAGGATCTTGCATTAGAGAAATCCAGAGATTTCTCACTTGGTGAAGATGGAACCTTATACTTCAGAGATCGCATTGTAGTACCCCGGTTCGAGCTTATGACAGAGAAGGTGATGAAAGAAGCGCATGACACCCCTCTCTCTATTCATCCGGGAAGTACCAAGATGTATCTAGACATCCGTCAGAAGTATTGGTGGTCTAATATGAAGCAAGACATTGCTCGATATATTGAAGAATGTGACGTTTGTCGTCGCGTCAAAGCAGAACATCAGAAACCGGCTGGACTTCTACAACCGCTTCCGATTCCTGAATGGAAGTGGGTAAGATCCAAATGGACTTTGTTACTGGCCTTCCCAAGTCTCAGAAAGGTAACGATGCTATATTTGTCGTCATCGACCAATTCTCGAAGGTTGCTCACTTTCTGCCAGTCAAGGAGACAATCACTGCTAGTCAATTAGCAAACTTGTATATCTCCAGAATTGTGTCACTCCACGGCATTCCGAAGGATATCAGTTCAGATCGCGGCAGTATATTCACTTCAAAGTTCTGGGATAGTTTCCAAGAGGCATTGGGAACTCATATTACCTGGCTTATCATCCCCAATCCCAAGGCCAAGTCGAGCTAGTCAATCAAATTCTTGAAGTCATGCTTCGAGCTTGTGTTATTTCTTTCGGCAAGAAGTGGGAAGAATCTCTCCCTTATGCGGAGTTCTCTTATAACAACAGCTATCAAGCCAGCTTGAAGATGGCACCCTTCGAAGTGATTTATGGACATAAGTGCCGAACCCCTCTGAATTGGTCAGAAACTGGGGAACGGATGCTCATTGGTCCAGACATTATTCAACAAGCTGAAGAGCAGGTTTGCATTGTCCGGGATAATCTCAAGGCGGCCCAATCCCGCCAGAAGAGCAATTATGATCGTAAACACTGGGGTTCAACTTATCAACCTGGTGAACAAGCTTATTTGCGTGTCACTCCTTTGAGAGGCATTCATCGGTTCGGAGTCAAGGGCAAGCTAGCTCCGCGCTACATTGGTCCTTTCCGCATTCTGGCCCATCGTGGACTGGTGGCTTATCAACTGCAGTTGCCACCTCAGTTCTCTCACGTTCATGACGTCTTCCACATATCGCAACTTCGTCGATGCTTCAAGGATCCGGAACGTGAAGTGGATCCGGAGCTGATTGAAGTGCAAGATGATCTCACATACAAAGAGCATCCGATCTGCATTCTTGACGAAGCTGAACGTCGAAAACGCCCGAAGGTTACCAGGTTCCTCAAGGTGCAATGGTCAAATCATTCTAAAGATGAAGCCACTTGGGAACGCGAGGATAACCTCCGTGCTCAATACCCCGATCTGTTCCCTTCTACCTCTTAATTCTCGGGACGAGAATTTCTTTTAGAGGAGGAGATTTGTAACACCCCGGTGTAATGATGCTACAGTAACCCCTGGGGTTAAGTTAATCATTTTGCTAAACAAGTGTTTGATCATCATTTTCTCCTCTCTCTCTTTTTCTGATTCCAGTTAAATTCAATTTCAAATTATGAGTGAAATTCAAAATGCTCAAACATGAAAACTAAAATGTTCATCATGTTGAAAGTATTATTCCGATAATATTGGTGGTGAACCAACATTTTTGCAAAGTGCCTAAATGGCCTAAAATAGCTATAACAGAAAGTTGTTAAAAGAAAAAGCAAAAGTTAAAAAAAGAGAAAGAGCACAGGCCACTGTGCATTGGGCCAAGTGCACAGTGCCTGGCCCAAGCCTCGGCCCATTCCAGCTGGTCAGGCCCAGCCCCTCCCCGGGTCGGCTTCTCACCCTGTTCCCCCGACTGGGGTCGCAACAGGGGCGAGCCCCGCCGGACCGCCTCGACGGCAACTCCTCGGAGAGGATAAGGTCGACCCCTCCCCTCGACGCCTCGACCACCTCCCCACCTACCTCCACTCACCTGTCTCGCCTCCCAGGTCCACGCCGCTCTCCCCCCTCTCTGTCTCGGCCACTCACCTCACCCGAGCACCGTCGACGCCATGGTCGCGCCATAGCCACGGCCACCTTCTTCCCCACATCGCGCCTCCCTATCCATACTCTCCGTCGGCGTCGTCTACGCCGCCTACGCCAAGCGCCTGGAGCCGGGGAGCAACGGAGTGCCCGCATTGTCGTCTTCTTCCTCCTTGGCCCGGCAGACTCCATCGGCGATTCGCTCTGGCGGGCTCTCCCCCAAGCCCGCTTTGCTCACCTGCAGGTCACGGTGAGCCCCTACCTTCTTCCCCCCCCGCCCTTCTCGTCGACGACCGTACCTCCTAGTCGCCATCCCCGCTGTGGCCGAGCCCTCCGCCGCGGACGCTCGTCGCCGGCCACCTCCCGGTGACCAAATCGCCATGCGCAGTAGTCCATCGCCGTCGCACGCGCATGTAGAGGTCCCTTGGCCGTTTAGTTTGTCCGCAAACGAGCTGCCGTTGCTGACCCGCATCGAGCCGAGTTCCGGCCGCCGCTATCGTCGATGCTGCGCCCTGCTCCGGTCAACTCCAGCCCCCGCGACCACCGCCGTTGGATGCGCGAGATCGACCGCAGACGAACGAGTCCAGCCGCGTCTGATTTGAGCCACCGTAGCGCAAATCCGGCGGCCTCCCATGCGCGCCGCCGTGCGTTTTGGTCACAAGCGCGACTTCCACCTCCGTGCTGACGTGGGCACCTCTGGGCCCCATCCCGGTGTTGCTGCCACTCGGCCCCACGGCCTGTTGACCCAGCCAACGGCTGGCTTGGCTTTGCCCACTTACTGCCAGTGGGCCCTGCATGGGCCCTGTTGACTGGTCAGCAGGTCAGTTGACCGCTGATGCATTGATGACGCCATGCTGACGTCACTTTCCTTTTTCTGAATTAATTTAAATAATATTAATATTAGAAATCTTTTAAAACTTTGAAAATTAATATAAAATAATCCGTAAGTCAAATGAAAAAGTTTTCTATATGAAAGTTGATCAGAAAAATGAGCTGAACCCGAATACATGACCCACATACATGTCAGATGCCTCTAACTATCTGAACATGGCACATTCCCCCTCCGGTCATCTGTCTGACACGGGTCTGGAACCTGGAACACCTTCCTGGTTGAATTCCCCCTTCACCTATAACGTCTAGGACCGCGTTAGAACACGTCTAGCTATGCCTGTTGTCCTGTTATGCGCTTGCTTGCTATGTATTTATTGTTTCTCCCTCTCTTCTCTTCGGTAGACCCCGTGGCGGCTGCCGATGCCGCTTTGATCGACTACATCACCGACGACCCCTCCTTCTTGTCTGAGCAACCAGGCAAGCCCCCCCTTTGATCATCCCGATATCGCCCATTCCATTCTATCATGCTTGCATTAGATTTTGTTACTGTCATTGTTTGCTCCTATTCTGATGCATAGCCTACTTTTGTAACCTGCTTATTGTTACCTACCTGCTTATCCTAAACTGCTTAGTATAGGTTGGTTAGTGATCCATCAGTGACCCCCACCTTGTCCTTGTTGCCCCTGCTTCATCATCGAAGACCCAATCAACGGGATCGAAGACCAGGCCCCGGCACCTCACATCTCTTTCCCCTTAGTTGCTCGACACTATTGGGTTACTATCGAGTGCCGAGGGTGAGACCTCTACAGCACTTCTGATGTTAACCCTGTAGTGTAGCTATTCGGTCGTGGTCATCGAGGGTGATTCCGCCTTAACCACTTCCGATACGATTCTGTCGTGCAACCCCTCAAGTGTGAACCTCGGGGGTGATTCCTCTTACGTTCACCTTGATGATTACATCGAGTGGAATTCACCGGGGGTGATTCCTCGGGTTTTCCCCTTGATGTTTGGACACACAGTTACTATGGTTACCATGACTTTACACTTAGCCATGTTACTAAAGACGGGTCGACCCTGAGGGGTACCCGCGCGAGCTTAATTGCGAGTGATGTGGAGTCGGGTTGACCTGGAAGGTGCCCGCGAGATAATTACGAGGCGTGGCCGGGCATTCCTAGGCCTTGCCGCAAGTCCTCGAGACAGGGCAACGGGGTCACATCTTTCGTGAGTCTCTGCTTGTTACCGCGCGTTCCTAATCCACTACGATTTGGATATTTGATCCGAGGGGCCTCTGGCCTGATAGCACTAACCATCACATGGGCATAGTATGGGCGTTCTGCATCGTATGCATCAGCTGAAGCTTAATAGACGTCATGCGACTGAGCGGTGCGCGCCGGGTTGGACTAGTAAGCTACCGCCTTATTTTAAGGAGGTAGCTAGGTCTGCTCACCGGCCGCCCACGCAACGTGCAGGAGTTCCCGGGGCGATGGCCCATGACCCCTGGGGGCATAGGTTTAGTCCGGCGTGCTTGACCTCTCTATTAAGCCTAGGTCGGGTTGCGGCGTATTGTTTGGCCGAGGCCGGGCATCACTCAGGAAAGTGTGTCCGGCCGGAGTTAATCGAGCGTGGTGGGTAAGTTGGTGCACCCCTGCAGGGAAGAAAACATCTATCGATAGCCTGTCCTACGGTAATGGACACTTGGAGTTGTATCCCGATCGATACAACTAGAACTGGATACTTGTGATGAGAACTGGATGGTGATGAGAATTGGATTGTGATGACACTTGGATAGTATGGCTCTGGGATTGCTTTCTCACACGGAGTCGAGAAAGGATCTCTGGCCGAGGTTGATAACTCTACTACTACTTTAGTTATGCTACTCTACTCCCTCCTGTGCTGCAAGATGGTGGCTTCCAGAAGATGCTAGTCTTCGATAGGATAGGCCTTCTCTCTATTCTGGCATTTCTGCAGCCCAGTCCACATATACAACCTTCCTTTCATAATGTTGCATATGTAGTGTAGATCCTTGCTTGCGAGTACTTTGGATGAGTACTCACGGTTGCTTTGCTCCCCCTTTATCCCTTTCTTCTTCTTTCCTGTTGATGCAACCAGATGTCGGAGCCCAGGAGCCAGATGCCACCGCAGATGCCTACTACTACGTGGAGACCGACGACGACTAGGAGTAGATAGGAGGCTCCCAGGAAAGAGGCCGTGCCTCTTCGATCGTGTTGCTTTTGTGCTAGCCTTCTTAAGGCATCCCTGTTCAACTTATGTCTGTACTCAGATATTGTTGCTTCCACTGACTCTTGTGTAATCGAGCTTATGTATTCGAGCCCTCGAGGCCCCTGGCTTGTAATATAAAGCTTGTATTATTTTAATTTGTGTCTAGAATTGTGCTGTGATATCTTCCCGTGAGTCCTTGTTCTTGATCATACACATTTGCGTGTATGATTAGTGTACGATTGAATCGAGGGCGTCACACTACGAGAGGATCTCATCCCGAGATTTAGGACCGAAAGAACTCCGGATATTCGGAACGGAGGTGGTCCTCGCGCTCCCAGGTGGCTTCTCGGTCGGAATGGTGTGACCATTTCACTTTCAGGAATTTGATTGACTTGTTGCGAGTCTTGGGCTCAGTTTCTTCAAGAATAGCAATGGGGTGCTCATGATAAGACAGATCTTCTTGGAGGTCAATCTCTTCGAAGTTGATGATGCGCTCAGGAGTCTTGAAGCACTTGCGAAGCTGTGACACGTGGAACACATCGTGCACGTTCGCGAAGTTGGAGGGAAGCTCAAGTTGATAGGCGAAGTCGCCTCTTTTGCCAATGATCTTGAAAGGACCCACGTATCTAGGGGCAAGCTTCCCTTTGATACTGAAGCGGCGAGTGCCTTTCATTGTAGATACGCGGAGGTAGACATGGTCTCCGATCTCGAAAGCCAAGTCACGGTGCTTGCTATCATAGTAACTCTTCTGGCGCGATTGCGCGGCTTTGAGATTTTCACGGATGACTTTACACATTTCTTCGGCTTCTGTGATCAAGTCGTTGCCAAGAAGTTGGCGTTCACCTGTCTCGGACCAATTGAGAGGAGTACGGCACTTTCTGCCATATAGAATCTCGAATGGGGCCTTGCCCGAACTCGCTTGGAAGCTGTTGTTGTAGGAGAACTCGGCATATGGAAGACAATCTTCCCACTTCATGCCAAAGGAAATGACACAAGCCCTGAGCATATCTTCAAGGATTTGATTGACTCGCTCAACTTGGCCACTAGTTTGAGGATGGAAAGTTGTGCTGAAGCAAATGTTGGTGCCCATGGCCTTCTGGAAGGAGTCCCAGAACATAGAAGTGAAGATGCTTCCACGATCTGAAGATATCAATTGTGGAATGCCGTGCAAGGGGACAATCCTGGAGGTGTATAGCTCTGCCAACTAAGCTGTTGTGATAGATTCTTTGATTGGAAGGAAATGAGCCACTTTAGTAAGCTTGTCGATGACAACGAAGATAGCATCATTTCCACGCTTGGACTTTGGAAATCCAGTCACAAAGTCCATTTCGATATGATCAAACTTCCATTCTGGAATAGCAAGAGGTTGGAGGAGACCAGCTGGTCGTTGGTGTTCTGCTTTCATGTGACGCCCGGGTAACTAAGCTATAGTAATCCCACGCTAATGGTGCCACGTTACCTCCGTTACTGTTGCTAATCTATCGTTAGATAAAAACCGGTCCAAAATTCAAATTCAAAATTTGGTAAATAATAAAAGTTTTCAAACATTAAAATAAAAATGTTCGGTTTGGACTAAATATTACATAGATAATTATGGTGTAGAAGACACAGTTTTATAAAATGCATAAATATTTTAAATTGAATTAAAACAAAAGAGAAAATAAATAAAAGAAAGAAAATACAAAAGAGAAAAACAAAAGACCAAAAAAAGGAAGGGAAACCCCCCTGGGCTTCGGCCCAGCTGACCACAGGCCCAACTAGGCCAACCCACCAGGCCCAGCCGGCCACTCCTCCCCCACTCCCTCTTATCCACTCCCCCCCTAAACCCTAACCCCCACTTTCCCCACTGGTCCCGCACGATCCCCTCCCCACTCCCTCTCGTTTCTCCAGCGCCGCCGCGCTCCCCACGTTGGAGCCCCACCCCGCCGGCGCGCCCGCTCACGAGTGGATCTGGATCGGGGGCAACCGACGCCCCCGACCCGTCGCGCGCCATAGCCCCACCGCCCTCATCGCTGGCAGCCCGGACGCCGCCCCGATCTCGTCGCCCCGTCCACGGCTGTGCCGTCGCTAGACCCTGCCCGGAACTACATTGAGCCCGCCTCCCCGACGCCGCGTCGCCGGACGCCATCGTCTTCATCCTCTTCGTCGCCGAACCGCCCCGACCTCGTCGCGTCGTCCCCGTCTTCCTCCCCGCGTCCCACTGCCCATCCCCTACGGCCATCGTGAGCCCCTCCTCTCCTCCTATCTTCCCCCGCGCCCGTAGCTCGCCCGCTCCGGCGCCCGTCGCACGCGAGCCCCGCTCACTTGCCGCCCTTGCCGTGCGCACACCGTCGATGCTCGCTGTCCGCCCTGCGTCGTCCGCGGCCGGCCACACGCGTGCGCGCGGCACTCACCGCGCCGTCCGCCGTCCCGTTTGGCTCTGCTCGCGGGCGCGCCCTGCCTCACGCGGCCTTCCGCCCCTGCCACTCGCTGGCCTCGCCCCACTTCACATCCCCTCCCCCGCGCGTGACCTGGCCACTCCGGCCACCGCTCGCTCGGCCTCCCTCGCCGCACTCCACCCGGCCCCGCAGCTTCCCTGCTCGCTGGCGCTCCCGCTCGGGCGATGCCACGCCCGGCGCTCGCGCCCATCGGGCGCCTTGTGCTCGTTCGCCCGCAACGCCCGACCCGCTATGGCCCCAGGGCCCTATGACAAATGGGCCCCACCCCTTGAACGTTAAAAAAAAGAATGAATTAAAAAAAACTAAATAAATAATAACTAAAATAATTAATTAAGTTAAGTTAAGTTAATTAATCCTATTTAATTAATCTAATTAACTATTAGTTTAATTAAACCGTAATTAGATTAGTTAAACCATCATTAGACTAAACAGTCAATGACGAACGGGACCCACACGTCAGTTGACCAGTCAGCGCCTCTGTTGACTGCTGACGTCATGCTGATGTCAGCGTGCACTGTTCTAGACAATGTTGGATTAAAATAATTAAATAAATGCTAAAAAGTGATTTAAATCTTTTAAAATCAATATAAAATAAACCGTCCCTCGGATGAAAATACTTTGTACATGAAAGTTGCTCAGAATGACGAGACGAATCCGGATACGCAGCCCGTTCGTCTGCCACACATCCCTAGCATAGCAAACACGCAACTTTCCCCCTCCAGTTCATCTGTCCGAAAACGCGAAACACCAGGGATATTTTCCCGGATGATTCCCCTCTTCACCGGTATCACCTCATACCGCGTTAGAACATGTCTAGCTCTGCCTGTTGTCCTGTTATGCACTTGCTTGCTATGTATTTACTGTTTCTTTTCCCTCTTCTCTTCGGTAGACCCTGACGATGTTGATGCCCCTGTGGTCGACTACGTCACCGACGACCCCTCCTTGTTTGAGCAACCAGGCAAGCCCTCCCTTGATCACCAGATATCGCCTACTCTACTCTCTACTGCTTGCATTAGAGTAGTGTAGCATGTTACTGCTTTCGGTTAATCCTATTCTGTTGCATAGCCTGTCATTGTTGCTACAGTTGTTACCCTTACCTGCTATCCTACTGCTTAGTATAGGATGCTAGTGTTCCATCAGTGGCCCTACACTCTTGTCCATCTGCCATGCTATAATACTGGGCCGTGATCACTTCGGGAGGTGATCACGGGTATATACTATATACTTTATATACATGACACATGTGGTGACTAAAGTCGGGTCGGCTCATTGAGTACCCGCAAGTGATTCTGATGAGGGGGCTAAAAGGACAGGTGGCTCCATCCCGGTAGAGGTGGGCCTGGGTTCCTGACGGCCCCCGAATGTTACTTTATGGTGGAGCGACAGTGCAGGTTGAGACCACCTAGGAGAGAGGTGGGCCTGGCCCTGGTCGGCGTTCGCGGATACTTAACACGCTTAACGAGATCTTGGTATTTAATCTGAGTCTAGCCATTTGGTCTAGACGCACTAACGAGCTACGCGGGAACAGTTATGGGCACTCACCGTCGTGGTATCAGCCGAAGCTCTTCTTGACGTCAGCGACGGAGCGGCGCACGGCGGATTGGACTGGAACGCCTACTAGGCTAGGTCTGCTTCCGGCCCCCCTCGCAACGTGCAGGTGTGCAATGGGCGATGGGCCCAGACCCCTGCGCGCATAGGATTTAGACCGGCGTGCTGACCTCTCTGTTGAGCCTAGGTGGGGCTGCGACGTGCTGATCTTCCGAGGCCGGGCATGACCCAGGAAAGTGTGTCCGGCCAAATGGGATCGAGCGTGTTGGGTTATGTGGTGCACCCCTGCAGGGAAGTTTATCTATTCGAATAGCCATGTCCCTCGATAAAAGGACGACCCGGAGTTGTACCTTGACCTTATGACAACTAGAACTGGATACTTAATAAAACACACCCTTCCAAGTGCCAGATATAACCCGGTGATCACTCTCTAATAGGGCGACGAGGAGGGGATCGCCGGGTAGGATTATGCTATCCGATGCTACTTGGTGAACTTACCATCTACTCTCTTCTACATGCTGCAAGATGGAGGTGGCCAGAAGCGTAGTCTTCGACAGGATTAGTTATCCCCCTCTTATTTTGGCATTCTGCAGTTCAGTCCACCGATATGGCCCTTTACACATATACCCATGCATATGTAGTGTAGCTCCTTGCTTGCGAGTACTTTGGATGAGTACTCACGGTTGCGTTTCTCCCTCTTTTCCCCTTTCTATACCTGATTGACGCAACCAGATGCTGGAGTCCAGGAGCTAGAGATCCCGAGGATGATACTACATGGAGTTCGGCTTCGAGGAATAGTTAGGAGGTCCCAGGCAGGAGGCCTTGCCTTTTCGATCGTTGCTACTTTTGTGCTAGCCTTCTTAAGGCAAACTTGTTTAACTTATGTCTGTACTCAGATATTGTTGCTTCCGCTGACTCGTCTATGATCGAGCACTTGTATTCGAGCCCTCGAGGCCCCTGGCTTGTATTATGATGCTTGTATGACTTATATATGTTGTAGAGTTGTGTTGTGATATCTTCCCGTGAGTCCCTGATCTTGATCGTACACATTTGCGTGCATGATTAGTGTACGGTCGAATTGGGGGCGTCACAAGTTGGTATCAGAGCCGACTGCCTGTAGGAATTCCCCTTTCCAAATCCTTGGCCGAAGTTGAGTCTAGTCATTGCTAAACTTTACTGACATGGCTGTGTGGCTTACGGGCCCACGTCGCCATTGGGTGGTATTAGGATCTTTTACTCCTTGTCTATACTCTGGGACTCTGATCTCTCTTCTATTCGGGTTAAGTGAGTTTTGCTAAATCTAACATTAGGATCTCATTATCACTTTCACCCGGAGAGCCCCTTATTACTGATGATCGTCTGCTGCACGTGAAGACCCTGAAGATACTCTCCGCTGATAACCCGAGAACTTGTGTTCATCGCTTTTGCAATTCCCTTTCATCGATAAACTCCTATGGATAACCACGTATACTCGCCATTCATACAATGTTTCCCAGTTGATCTTGTTATTACAAGATACCCCAAAATTCTCTCTGTTGTTCCGAGAATCCTTTGAGCTTACTGCCTTGCTGTTCTTTGTTACCTGAATACCCCTAAGGATAATTCTCGCACTTACCGAGTATCCGCTCATCCCCAGTTGATTCAAGTATTTCACAAAAGTGTTCAAAATACCATTCGATCTTCCGAAAATCCTCAGGAGCCTTTTGCTCTTGAAATTCTTGCTTACTTGCATTATGATTAATCTTAAGTCTCGTAATCTTATCGGCATCTCTTGTCATTATCATTTTGAGTCTGTTGATTCAATCTGTTGCGAATGCTCGCAATCCTCAATCAGAGCCTAGAATTCATCCTTCCGGCTCAGACGTCATTTGAAATGTGAGCTGGTTCTCGCCAATCAAATTGTCGTCTATTTTGCCCCTATGTCTATTGAACTTATCCATCCTTGATCAGAGCGTCTGTTTCTGATCCTTCGCTTTGTAAATCATAATTCCTTTGCAATTGAGCTCTAAGTTACTTAGTTGTTTCTATAATCCAAGGTCTTTGCATTGATTCTACCTCTGGTTGTGTGCCGATACTCACATCAGATCCTTTATGGACCATCAGAACCTTGTTGGATTTTATCCGAAAACGTCCTTCATATTCAATCACTTTGGAAGTTCTTTCCCTGATACATAATGCCTTTAGTAAATTGTATCCTCTCGTTTTGTCACCCATGCTCTACTATCGAGCTTGAGTTATTTACCCCTGAAGCTTGTGGTATATGTTTCCACGATGCCCCGATCGGTTGAACCTATGCCTTTCATAGTATGTGTGAACTCGAAAGTTTTCATGAGTCATACTCTTCTGGTATTTTGCCAGATAAAAATTTTCAACACTGCAACTTCATCAAACGTGAGAAGTGAATGAAAGGGTATGCATTGGAGAAGTGGGAGTCGACCTTGAACTTTGTGTTCATGCCCATGGACACGATGTAGATCCTATCATAGAAGCTTCTTGTAATAATAACTATTTCCTTGATATGATATCGTCTAGTATCTGTGTATTGATCCTTTTGCAATCGTGGTTCCGACCATGTTCTCCTTTAAATACCATTTCTCGTGCAAGTTTAAGCACTTGTCCTCTACAGAGCAATACCCCCGTCCAGCCTCTACTTTGGTCTGTCGTGGAGTATTACCCCCCTGGTATCTCGGGAATGCCAAGGAACTACTTAACTTCTTATGAGTTCTTCACCAACTAATATTCTTGCCGATTCCATTTTTCCAACGGGTTTTGAGTTGTTAAAACCCCTCAAGGACACCGATAAGTGAATCCATTCCGCACTTCGATTCAAAAACTCTAAGTAATTTTCATTGCTTACGAGTTTAATAATCCTTCAAGTCATTCCTAGCCTGATCGGCTATATCATTGTGCTAAAATTTAACTGTGCTACCTGGTCCTTCTTCCCAGAGCATAATTTTCGATGATGAGATAACCTTAGGCCATTCTTCCTCGTCGTATCATTTCGCCTTGAACAACAAGCTTAATTTTGAGTTTGTGTCATAACCATGGTTCCAATAACCTTTCGCTTCATCATTGCTTTGACTTGATGTCATCGCGGATCGATTACATCTTCATGAAATCTCGCGACAAATGTGTCGTGATCATCATCAGCATTCTGAGATCTTCCAGGATATCGATCGAATTCATGATGAGAAATACCATCCTTGCCCCTCGATAATGTGGGTTATCATCAACAACATCCTTGACTTCCCCCAACACAAACTTGTTCATGTTATGGATGCAACTTGCTATCCAGTTTGTGTTATGTTCTACCTTGAAGTATTACTGTCCTTATGTCAAGGATGTTGCAAGGATTGCTCCACCTCTTAATAATTCTTGGTATAGTGATACTTCTCACAAGCACCATTATTTCTTGGTCCCCGTATTGACTAACCGGGAATATCAACAACTGAACGATGATGTTTGGGTTCTGTACTTCTAGCAGCCCTATTGCTTTGAAGTTAATGGTCGATAGTTCATTCTTAGACTATTGGCTATTGAATCACCATTCTAACATTGATCATGCTACCTAAGCCAATATTTTGGTACACCTTTCAACCAATGTTTAATTGTGTATGTTTTCCTCGAGCATACATCATTACATCATTTGATCTGACAAGTGTTATCTCCTTGTTCGCATAATTGTGGAAATCTATCTTTAGTAAAACTCGAGGAATTGTCGTTGAGTCCATCAGCCACCCCCTCATCATTTCCCTGGTTTAATGATGAATTTTTTGTTTCGGAACTTGCTTCCATAGTTCATTTCCTAAGAATTTTACCATGTCATCTCGTCAATTGTGTTGCACCTTTTCTTCTTAGGCATCCTGAGTCCGAGGTTTCCTAACACCGATCAGATCTGAATCTCGGTCAGCTATGATGGTTGGAGCATATTTTCAAGAGTTATAACATTGGTCTTTATATGACCCGGTAAGGTGAGGTCATGCCTAGCACACTTGACCGGAGGACCTACTGTTATAGTTCTTCCTTTCAGCAAGGTTATCCATTCTTCCATGAGAAAATTGTAAGACTTATTCTACAAGTTTTTCCTGATGGATCCTTCCTGTATCCAAAGTCTCATCTTTGCTTGAAGACCATGTCAATGCTATCTCGAAGCATGTCTGTGGTACTCCGATTTCCAATAAGAGCATTTGAAGAACAATGCTAAATTTTCTTTGTCCATTATCCAAACACCGTTGTATGGGTGATGTCAAGAAATTTCTCTCCCCTTACCTAAAGGGTTTTCTACTTCTATCCAATCATGGATATCATGCTCTGCTTACCCTTGGGAAGGATATACACCTAAAATATGTGTTTAAACACATTTTCCTTTCCATTGTTCTGTTAATCTGATAAACACCTTTTCCTTTCCATTGTTTTCTTTAACCTTTCTGGTGATCACTTTGTTCTAAGCAGTATTAAATCCCTGCTTACGTGAACACCTCGGTGTAGAACCCTGTCAGTAAGACCCTGTTACTTTTGTTGATGACATTTCGGTAACCGCCGATGGACGAGAACTTTGCCTACTGGTCCGCCTCGTTTCAACGAGCAGGAAAATGGTTCTCTTCGTCCCTCGCCCTTGGTACCGACGTTGTTGCCGACATAATCGACAGGCTACCCTCTGACATGTCTTGCTATCATGACCATGCAAGATGTCACCGTTCCTCCTACTTTTAATCCACATGGTGGGCCGATAACCCACAGTTCCACAGGATCGAAACCCGACTCTCCTGTACACCCCCTGTTCCCAAGGTTGTTCCTCGCGTGTGGCCTCGTATATAATTCACGAGCCACCTCCCGAGAGATCATCAATTCTGGTATCACACACAAAACTTATTCCCATTGATCTGGACCCCTTTTACACTTTGTTTAAGGCATCAAACGATTGCCTACCCGCTTGAAACTTCTCATGGTACCTTCTTAATTAGCTCTCGATATTTTCTTAAAGTTCCAGTTCGAGAGTTACTTTCCGCCCCCTTCCCCGATGTTAGCTACCAGATAGTCAACCTTGCAGAGGTCCGTTCTCCCGGAATACCCCCTTTATATATTCGTAAGTATGATTGAGTTCCAGAAGAAAGGATGCCGACTTCAGCATGATGACCTGAAGCAGAGAAATGAAGACATCAACATAATGGATCGACCTCCCTGAGAATAGCAACCAAGACCGAGAAGACTCGTTAGAATTTCGCGACCAAATCCCTTCCCCCTTACTCCCCCTCTTAAATCTCGGGACGAGATTTCTTGTAGTGGAGGAGAATTGTGACGCCCGGGTAATTAAGCTATAGTAATCCCACGCTAACGGTGCCACGTTACCTCCGTTACTGTTGCTAATCTATCGTTAGATCAAAACCGGTCCAAAATTCAAATTCAAAATTTGGTAAATAATAAAAGTTTTCAAACATTAAAATAAAAATGTTCGGTTTGTACTAAATATTACATAGATAATTATGGTGTAGAAGACACAGTTTTATAAAATGCATAAATATTTTAAATTGAATTAAAACAAAAGAGAAAATTGTTGGGGAACGTAGTAATTTCAAAAAATTTCCTACGCACACGCAAGATCATGGTGATGCATAGCAACGAGAGGGGAGAGTGTTGTCCACGTACCCTCGTAGACCGATAGCGGAAGCGTTATCACAACGCGGTTGATGTAGTCGTACGTCTTCACGATACGACCGATCAAGTACCGAATGCACGGCACCTCCGAGTTCTACACACGTTCAGCTCGATGACGTCCCTCGAACTCCGATCCAGCCGAGTGTTGAGGGAGAGTTTCGTCAGCACGACGGCGTGGTGACGATGATGATGTTCCACCGACGCAGGGCTTCGCCTAAGCTCCGCAACGGTATTATCGAGGTGTAATATGGTGGAGGGGGGCACCGCACACGGCTAAGAGATCTCAAGGATCAATTGTTGTGTCCATGGGGTGCCCCCTGCCCCCGTATATAAAGGAGCAAGGGAGGAGGAGGCCGGCCCTAGGAGGGGGCGCACCAAGTGTGGAGTCCTACTAGGACTCCCTAGTCCTAGTAGGATTCCACCTCCCATATGGAATAGGAAAAGAGGAAGGGAAAAAGAGAAGGAAGGAAGGGGGCGCCCCCTTTCCCTAGTCCAATTCGGACCAGACCAAGGGGAGGGGTGCGGCCACCCTTGAGGCCCTTTTCCTTCTTTCCCGTATGGCCCAATAAGGCCCAATATGTATTTCCGTAACTCTCCGGTACTCCGAAAAATACCCGAATCACTCGGAACCTTTCCGAAGTCCGAATATAGTCGTCCAATATATCGATCTTTACGTCTCGGCCATTTCGAGACTCCTCGTCATGTCCCCGATCTCATCCGGGACTCCGAACTCCTTCGGTACATCAACATACATAAACTCATAATAAAACTGTCATCGAAACGTTAAGCGTGCGGACCCTACGGGTTCGAGAACTATGTAGACATGACCGAGACATGTCTCCGGTCAATAACCAATAGCGGGACCTGGATGCCCATATTGGCTCCCACATATTCTACGAAGATCTTTATCGGTCAGACCGCATAACAACATACGTTGTTCCCTTTGTCGCCAGTATGTTACTTGCCCGAGATTTGATCGTCGGTATCTCGATACCTAGTTCAATCTCGTTACCGGCAAGTCTCTTTACTCGTTCCGTAACACATCATCCCGCAACTAACTCATTAGTCACAATGCTTGCAAGGCTTATAGTGATGTGCATTACCGAGTGGGCCCAGAGATACCTCTCCGACAATTGGAGTGACAAATCCTAATCTCGAAATACGCCAACCCAACAAGTACCTTTGGAGACACCTGTAGAGCACCTTTATAATCACCCATTTACGTTGTGACGTTTGGTAGCACACAAAGTGTTCCTCCGGTAAACCGGGGTTGCATAATCTCATAGTCATAGGAACATGTATAAGTCATGAAGAAAGCAATAGCAACATACTAAACGATCGAGTGCTAAGCTAACGGAATGGGTCAAGTCAATCACGTCATTCTCCTAATGAGGTGATCTCGTTAATCAAATGACAACTCATGTCTATGGCTAGGAAACATAACCATCTGTGATTAACGAGCTAGTCAAGTAGAGGCATACTAGTGACACTCTGTTTGTCTATGTATTCACACATGTATTATGTTTCCGGTTAATACAATTCTAGCATGAATAATAAACATTTATCATGATATAAGGAAATATATAATACTTTATTATTGCCTCTAGGGCATATTTCCTTCAAAAATAAATAAAAGAAAGAAACTACAAAAGAGAAAAACAAAAGACCAAAAAAAGGAAGAGAAACCCCCCTGGGCTTCGGCCCAGCTGACCACAGGCCCAACTGGGCCAACCCACCAGGCCCAGCCGGCCACTCCTCCCCCACTCCCTCTTATCCACTCCCCCCCAAAACCATAACCCCCACGTTCCCCACTGGTCCCGCACGATCCCCTCCCCACTCCCTCTCGTTTCTCCAGCGCCACCGCGCTCCCCGCGTTGGAGCCCCACCCCGCCGGCGCGCCCGCTCACAAGTGGATCTGGATCGGGGGCAACCGACGCCCCCGACCCATCGCGCGCCATAGCCCCACCGCCCTCGTTGCTGGCAGCCCGGACGCCGCCCCGATCTCGTCGCCCCGTCCACGGCTGTGCCGTCGCTGGACCCTGCCCGGAACTACATCGAGCCCGCCTCCCCGACGCCGCGTCGCCGGACGCCATCGTCTTCGTCCTCTTCGTCGCCGAACCGCCCCGACCTCGTCGCGTCGTCCCCGTCTTCGTCCCCGCGTCCAACTGCCCATCCCCCACGGCCATCGTGAGCCCCTCCTCTCCTCCTCTCTTCCCCTGCGCCCGTAGCTCGCCCGCTCCGGCGCCCGTCGCACGCGAGCCCCGCTCACTTGCCGCCCACACACCGTCGCTGCTCGCCCTCCGCCCTGCGTCGTCCGCGGCCGGCCACACGCGTGCGCGCGGAACTCACCGCGCCGTCCGCCGTCCCGTTTCGCTCTGCTCGCGGGAGCGCCCTGCCTTGCGCGGCCTTCCGCCCCTGGCACTCGCTGGCCTCGCCCCACTTCACATCCCCTCCCCCGCGCGTGACCTGGCCACTCTGGCCACCGCTCGCTCGGCCTCCCTGGCCGCACTCCGCTCGGCCCCGCAGCTTCCCTGCTTGCTGGCGCTCCCGCTCGAGCGACGCCACGACCGGCGCTCGCGCCCATCGGGCGCCCTGTGCTCGTTCGCCCGCAACGCCCGACCCACTATGGCCCCAGGGCCCTATGACAAAGGGGCCCCACCCCTTGAACGTTTAAAAAAGAATGAATTAAAAAACTAAATAAATAATAATTAAATTAATTTATTAATTTATTAATGAAGTTAATTAATCCTATTTAATTAATCTAATTAACTAGTTAGTTTAATTAAACCGTAATTAGATTAGTTAAACGCTCATTAGACTAAACAGTCAATGACGAACGGGACCCACACGTCAGTTGACCAGCCAACGCCTCTGTTGACTGCTGACGTTAGCGTGCACTGTTCTAGATAATGTTGGATTGAAATAATTAAATAAATGCTAAAAAGTGATTTAAATCTTTTAAAATCAATATAAAATAAACCGTACCTCGGATGAAAATACTTTGTACATGAAAGTTGCTCAGAACGACGAGACGAATCCGGATACACAGTCCGTTCGTCTGCCACACATCCCTAGCATAGCAAACACGCAACTTTCCCCCTCCAGTTCATCTGTCCGAAAACGCGAAACACCGGGGATATTTTCCCAGATATTTCCCCCTTCACCGGTATCACCTCATACCGCGTTAGAACACGTCTAGCTCTGCCTGTTTCCTGTTATGCACTTGCTTGCTATGTATTTACTGTTTCTTGCCCCTCCTCTCTTCGGTAGACCCCGACGATGTTGATGCCCCTGTGGTCGACTACGTCACCGACGACCCCTCCTTGTCTGAGCAACCAGGCAAGCCCCCCCTTGATCACCAGATATCGCCTACTCTACTCTCTACTGCTTGCATTAGAGTAGTGTAGCATGTTACTGCTTTCGGTTAATCCTATTTTGTGGCATAGCCTGTCATTGTTGCTATAGTTGTTACCCTTACCTGCTATCCTACTGCTTAGTATAGGATGCTAGTGTTCCATCAGTGGCCCTACACTCTTGTCCGTCTGCCATGCTATACTATTGGGTCGTGATCACTTCGGGAGGTGACCACGGGTATATACTATATACTTTATATACATGACACATGTGGTGACTTAAGTCGGGTCGGCTCGTTGAGTACCCGCAAGTGATTCTGATGAGGGGGCTGAAAGGACAGGTGGCTCCATCCCGGTAGAGGTGGGCCTGGGTTCCTGACGGCCCCCGACTGTTACTTTATGGCGGAGCGACAGGGCAGGTTGAGACCACCTAGGAGAGAGGTGGGCCTGGCCCTGGTCGGCGTTCGCGGATACTTAACACGCTCAACGAGATCTTGGTATTTGATCTGAGTCTGGCCATTTGGTCTCTACGCACTAACCAGCTATGCGGGAACAGTTATGGGCACTCGACGTCGTGGTATCAGCCGAAGCTCTTCTTGACGTCCGCGACGGAGCGGCGCGCGCCGGATTGGACTGGAACGCCTGCTAGGCTAGGTCTGCTTCCGGCCGCCCTCGCAACGTGCAGGTGTGCAATGGGCGATGGGCCCAGACCCCTGCGCGCATAGGATTTAGACCGGCGTGCTGACCTCTCTGTTGAGCCTAGGTGGGGCTGCGACATGTTGATCTTCCGAGGCCTGGCATGACCCAGGAAAGTGTGTCCGGCCAAATGGGATCAAGCGTGTTGGGTTATGTGGTGCACCCCTACAGGGAAGTTTATCTATTCGAATAGCCATGTCCCTCGGTAAAAGGACGACCCGGAGTTGTACCTTGACCTTATGATAACTAAAACTGGATACTTAATAAAACACACCCTTCCAAGTGCCAGATATAACCCGGTGATCGCTCTCTAACAGGGCGACAAGGAGGGGATCGCCGGGTAGGATTATGCTATGCGATGCTACTTGGTGAACTTACATCTACTCTCTTCTACATGCTGCAAGATGGAGGTGGCCAGAAGCGTAGTCTTCGACAGGATTAGCTATCCCCCTCTTATTCTGGCATTCTGCAGTTCAGTCCACCGATATGGCCCTTTACACATATACCCATGCATATGTAGTGTAGCTCCTTGCTTGTGAGTACTTTGGATGAGTACTCACGGTTGCTTTTCTCCCTCTTTTCCCCTTTCTCTACCTGATTGACGCAACCAGATGCTAGAGTCCAGGAGCTAGAGATCCCGAGGATGATTCTACATGGAGTTCGGCTTCGAGGAGTAGTTAGGAGGTCCCAGGCAGGAGGCCTTGTCTTTTCGATCGTTGCTACTTTTGTGCTAGCCTTCTTAAGGCAAACTTGTTTAACTTATGTCTGTACTCTGATATTGTTGCTTCCGCTGACTCGTCTACGATCGAGCACTTGTATTCGAGCCCTCGAGGTCCCTGGCTTGTATTATGATGCTTGTATGACTTATTTATGTTGTAGAGTTGTGTTGTGATATCTTCCCGTGTGTCCCTGATCTTGATCGTACACATTTGCGTGCATGATTAGTGTACGGTCGAATTGGGGGCGTCACATTTCACCCTTCGACAGATATCACATTCGTTCATGAATTGAGCGATTTCTTGCTTCATTCGAGTCCACCAATACGACTGCTTGAGGTCATGGTACATCTTCGTACTTCCAGGATGAATGGAAAGAAGAGAATTGTGCGCTTCGTTCATTATGACCTTCCTTAGATCACCTTTAGGAACCACAATCCGGTCCTCGAAGAATAAAGTGTCTCTGTCATCAGTGCGATAGCACTTGTATTTGGAAAGACCATTGTCGATACCACGTTTCACCTTCTTCACCATGGTATCCAGGAGTTGTGCCTCACGAATTTGATCTTCCAAAGTAGGAGAGACTAGGAGGTTGGCAAGAAAGCCTTCAGGAACAACTTGGACATTCAGTTTGCGGAAAGCTTCACAATGGTCCGGTTGGAAGGGCTTGAGGATTAAGCTGCTGCAATAAGCCTTCCTGCTCAAAGCATCTGCAACGACATTGGCCTTGCCTGGAGTATATTCAATACTCAGATTGTACTCTTGAATCATTTCGACCCATCGAATTTGCCTGAGGTTGAGGTTGGGCTGAGTGAAGATGTACTTGAGACTCTTGTGATCAGTGAATATGTCCACTTTCCTTCCCAACAAGAGATGTCTCACACTTATTAATGCATGGACAACTGCCGCCAACTCAAGATCGTGAATGGGGTAGTTCTTTTTGTTGGGCTTCAACTGACGAGAGGTATAGGCCACAACTTTCTTCTCTTGCATTAACACAACACCGAGACCTTGAAGAGAAGCATCATAGAAAACTTCGAATGGCTTGGATTCGTCAGGAGGAGTTAAGACAGGAGCTGTGACAAGTTTCTCTTTGAGAGTGTTCAAAGCAACGTCACACTCAGGAGTCCAGACATACTTCACATGCTTCTGGAGGAGGTTGGAAAGAGGCTTTGCAATCTTAGAGAAATTCTCAACGAATCTTTGGCAATAGCTTGCAAGACCAAGGAAACTACGGAGCTGCTTGACATTCTGAGGAGGTTCCCAATTCACAATTGCTGACACCTTCTCGGGATTAACAGCGATGCCCTTGGCAAAGATGATATGACAAGGGTAAAGAACTTCATCAAGCCAAAACTCGCATTTGGAAAACTTCGCATAGAATTGATACTCTCTGAGCTTGTTGAGCACCAATCGCAAATGTTTGGCATGATCCTTCTTATTCTTGGAGAAGACCAAGATATCATCTAGATACACCAGGACGAATTCATTGGTATAGGGGTTGAAGATGAAGATCATCATTCGAGAGAATGTTGGAGGAGCATTGACAAGGCCGAAAGACATGACAGTATATTCATAAGAACGAAAACTTGTTCTGAATGCTGTCTTGGGAATATCTTCTTCACGAATGTGAATCTGATGATAACCCATTCGAAGGTCAAGCTTGGAGAATACTTTAGCACCCTTGAGTTGCTCGAATAGCTCATTGATGTTGGGAACTGGATACTTGTTCTTTATTGTCTTCTTGTTCAATGGACGGTAATCGACGCACACTCGGTCCGTGCCATCTTTCTTCTGGACAAAGAGAACTCCACAACCCCATGGAGATGAACTCGGTCTGATCAAACCCAGACGCTCTTGTTCATCAAGCTGTTTCTTCAATTCTTTCAGCTCCTTGGGTCCAATCTTGTAAGGACGCTTGCGAACGGGTTCCGTGCCAGGCTCAAGATCGATAACGAATTCGACTGGCCGGTGAGGAGGCATACCCGGAAGCTCTTCTGGAAAGACATCTTGGTACTCACAAACGACTGGAATCTGAGAAATAGCATCCAACTCGCCCTTCTCATTGAGAGAAAACAACCAAATGGTTTCATCACGAGCGGCATAGATGATAACATCCTCACAAGAGTATGTCAATTGAATTTCCCTCGCAGCACAATTAAGTTGAGCCTTGTGCTTAGAAAGCCAGTCCATCCCTAGAATTAGATCAATATCAGAGTCGCCAAGAACAAAAGGTTTAGACAGAAATTTATAGTTGCCCATCTTGATAGAAACATCTGGAATCATGGAGCTTGCGTTCATGAATTTACCCGGAAAGACAACTGATAACGGTCTAGGCAAATCTTGAAAAACCAACTCATGCATAGATGCAAAAGGTCTAGAGATGAAAGAAATCGATGCACCAGTATCAAATAAAACTTTTGCAGGAATATCACTAACTGAGAGATTACCCATTATCACATCAGTAGATTCCTCCGCTTGAGCTGCATTCATCATGTTCACCTTTGTAGACTTGGGATTATGCTTGACCACTGCATTGCTGGAAGATCTCACAGGAGCAGGAGGCGGAAGGCGCCTTTGGTTGAAGCACTTGTTAGCATAGTGACCTTTCTGCTGACACTTGTTGCAAGTCACCTCTGAGAGTGGACGATGATAAGGAGCATTCGGCCTTGGAGCTTGATTCTGAGACTTGTTTTGATAGCCAGGGTTGGGTGGGTGGGAAGATCCATGGCCACCTTTGTTCTTCTGCTGGAAAGGCTGACAAAACGGAGGAGGAGGAGGAGGCAACTAGAACTTCTGTTGCTTAGCAGCCACTAGTGAGGAAGAAGAAGACTGAACTGCATCCCTGACTCTCTTCTTAGAAGCCTCACACTTGAGCTGAGCAGCCTCTTGCTTCAGTGCCATGTTGTAGAAACCATCATACTTGGTCGGCTCAAAAAGCACGAGAGGTAATTGCAGATCTTCTCTAAGGCCACCTCTGAATTGATAGATCATACTCTTTTCATCAGGAACGTCTTGCTTAGAGAAGCGAGCAAGTTTCTGAAACTGGGTATTGTATTGATACACGGACATGCTGCGTTGCTTGAGATTGCGGAACTCCTCACGCTTGCTCTCAACAACACTTTGTGGAATGTGGTGAGCTTTGAAGTCTCGGCGGAAATCATCCCAGGTAATCACACGACCTCCTCTGGAATCTTTGTATTGTTGATACCACTCGGCAGCTTGATCCTTGAGTTGAAAAGAAGCAAACTTGACAAAGTCCTCAGGGCTGACATTGCTACATTCAAAATGCTTGTTGATGTCCACGAGCCAGTCATCGGCGTCTGTGGCCTCGGCACAGTAGCTGAAAGACTTCGGCTGATTTGCGAGGAACTGGTGAAGGATAGCGAAGTGAGGCTGATTATTGCCTTGGCCTTGATTTCCTTGGTTGCCTTGCCCTTGGGTGCGCTCTTGCAAGAGTTGCAAAATCATCTGAGCCTTGGCGTTGGTGGCTGCCATGATAGCTTGCCATGCCACCGGAGGCGGAGGTGGTGGCGGAGGGTTCGCCTGACTCCCATCATTGCGTTCCGGATTCTGACGCGTTGGCGGAGCCATCCTGAAGAGGGTGACCTCCGTTAGCATCTTGATAGACAGATAGACAAGTTGAATCAACGGATAGAAATTGCAACATATAGTCTTCACAATAAACATTCGAACGAGGATGAACGAATGAATTCCATAGTAAATCATCACACTTCTATTAAGGTGAGAAGCCACTTGATAAAGGGTTGATGAATGAAATAACAAGGTACGACTGGAACAAATAAATGGTAAGGATTACCCAATCACAAACCAAATATCTGCGGGCAGAAATGCTAAGAGCTACTTGAATCCCACCTATAAACTCCCGAAACTTTCTGGTTATGCAATCTGGTGTTGGGGATACAGGGGACACAAAATATATCACCCAAACTAGCAATACCTAGATCCAGTTGTATCCATCCGTCAACACATAACCAAGAAACCATCGGAAATCGTGTACCTCAACCTTCGAAAAGCATCCGTTATACGAGTTATGGCAATACTCCCGAACTCCAGCCCCAGTACTGGGTGGCGTCGAGGTGATCTCACCAAAAACCGCATAAAAGAGATTTTCGATGTCGGCGAAACTCAATTATTCCAGAACTGCAATGATAAAATTGTGACGACAACACTTCAGTGCTCAACTCCCCAGGACACTGCCACAACCCCTAAATGTCAGGAGGCACCAAGAACAATGTTCTCGTCACAAAACCATCGGAACGATTCCAAGATACCCGATCCTAATTTTTTTTAGTGAAATTTGAGGAGAGGAAAGTCAAAACTTCTACGTCAGGGGGCCTCACCAGAGCGACGAAGGGACTGAGGAGTAAAAAGAATCCTACTCTCCGATATATATAATCCTGAGACTCAAAACATTTTTGTTCTAGACTCAACAACGCCAGCGATTCGATCAATCAGGGGGCTCCTAAGTCGGGGATGGCTCTGATTACCAACTTGTAACACCCACGATGCGGCTATATCTCCCACGTGTCGAGGCACGACTTAGAGGCATAACCGCATTGTAGGTATTGTTGCAAGAAGGGTCATCTTCACACAATCCCATGTAATGAACAAGAGTGGGATAAAGAGAGTTGGCTTACAATCGCCACTTCACACAATACATAAATTAATTCATACATCATCTAAAATCCACACATAGACCGACTACAGTCAAATCCAAATGAAAAGAAGATAACCCCAATGCTAGATCCCCGATCGTCCCAACTGGGTTCCACTACTGATCATCCGGAAACGAAACATAGTAACGACCATGTTCCTCGTCGAACTCCCACTTGAGCTCGGTCGCGTCACCTGCACTGGTATCATCGGCACCTGCAACTGTTTTGGTAGAATATGTGAGTCACAAGGACTCAGCAATCTCACACCCGCGAGATCAAGACTATTTAAGCTTATAGGAAGGATGGGCTAATGAGGTGGAGCTGCAGCAAGCACTAAGCATATATGGTGGCTAACATACGCAAATAAGAGCGAGAAGAGGAGCAACGCAACGGTCGCGAAGCTAGAAATGATCAAGAAGTGATCCTGAAACTACATACGTTCATACATAACCCGAACCGTGTTCACTTCTCGGACTCCGCCGAAAAGAGACCATCACGGCTACACACACGGTGGATGTATTTTAATTAAGTCAAGTGTCAAGTTCTCTACAACCGGACATTAACAAATTCCCACCTGCCACATGACCGCCGGCACGGCTTTCGAAAGATAATACCCTGTAGGGGTGTCCCAACTTAGCCCATTATAAGCTCTCACGGTCAACGAAGGATATTCCTTCTCCCGGGAAGACCCGATTAGTCTCGGAATCCCGGTTTACAAGACATTTCGACAATGGTAAAACAAGACCAGCAAAGCCGCCCGAATGTGCCGACAAATCCCGAAAGGAGCTGCACATATCTCGTTCTCAGGGCACACCGGATGAGCCAGACGTCAGGTTGGCATACACCCTGGTTGCCCAGGGGGCGCCGGACATCGCTCGGTTTGGGCCAGCACTCGAAGGAACACTGCCCCGGGGGGGTAAATAAAGATGACCCTCGGGCTCGCGAAAACCCAAGGGAAAAAGGCTAATGTGGCAAATGGTAAAAGCAAGGTTGGGCCTTGCTGGAGGAGTTTTATTCAAGGCGAACTGTCAAGGGGGTCCCATAAATCACCCAACTGCGTAAGGAACGCAAAATCAAGGAACATAACACCGGTATGACGGAAACTAGGGCGGCAAGAGTGGAAAAAAATACCAGGCATAAGGCCGAGCCTTCCACCCTTTACCAAATATATAGATGCATTAAATAAATAAGAGATATTGTGATATGCCAAAATATCCATGTTCCAACATGGAACCAACTTCAACTTTACCTGCAACTAGCAACGCTATAAGAAGGGCTGAGCAAAAGCGGTAACTTAGCCAAACAACGGTTTGCTAGGAAAGGATGGTTAGAGGCTTGACATGGCAATATGGAAGGCATGATATAGCAAGTGGTAGGTAGCGCAGCATAGCAATAGAACGAACAACTAGCAAGCAAAGATAGAAGTGATTTCGAGGGTATGGTCATCTTGCCTGCAAGGTTCTCAGAGTTGTCGAAAGCTTGATCCTCGTAAGCGTTCTCAACAAGTTCCTCATAAGCGTACTCGTCTCCCGGCTCTACCCAAAGCAAGAACACAAGCAAAGGGCCAACAATCAATCACGGGAAATGCACAAGCAACATGATGCAATACATGGCATGATATGCGAGATGTGAGATGCAATGCATATGCGTGCTCCGGAAGGGAAAAGAATGAACAAGGCATCAACTTGGCAAACCAAGTATGCCGCTGGAAAGATGAGATGATTTCGGTCGAAATCGATATAAAGATCACCGGAAACGGATGCACGGTTTGTAAATGGCAAGCAAAACAAGAATGACACAATTCTGCGATTAACAACATGATGGCACTTAGAATACGTCAAGAAACTATGCTACCGCACCCCAACATAGAACAAAACATAGGACATTTATATAAAAGAGATGCTTGACAAAAGATGAACACTGAGCTACGGCTAGATCACAATATAACAGGTTCAAACAAGCATGGCAAAAGTGCAAAAGATATCAGCTTCACAGAGTTGGTGAAAATACTGAACATGGCTTAAACAGCATCAGGTAGCAATGTTCAGAGCAAGCAATCAACATGCTACAGGAACTTATCATAGATATTAAAGGCACGGCATGGATTTAATAAATTCATAGAACAAAAGTCCCTTACTGACCATGAGCCAAAAAGGATCAGAAGATATGATGGCACCCATGTAAACATAGCAAGTTGCGTTAACAGGTTTCAGACTTGGCAGAAAACAGAGCATGGCATTAACAAAATTATGAAGGCATCTTTGTGAGCTCGATTCACTCATCAAAAAGTAATGCAAGACAAAACAAGCATACCTACATCAAGAAGACATGTTCATGAAGCTAATCATGGCAAGAGCAAGTTCATAGCATGAATGGATCACTAGCAACATCCATGGCAAAATTGAATAGCATATTAACATTCTGCCCAGAACATTTTATAGCAAAAGTAGAGCAAGATTGAGACATGCTAGGTTACTCCATAATTGCCAACAGGGGCTTGGACGGATATAGCACAACTATATGTCCAAAAGATCCTTACTGAACATACTCAAAATAAGCATGGATCTCACTGTAGCCACATGGATACATGACATCAAAATAACAGCAGGAAAAGACGGCAAAATTCTAAGTCCCTGAAAACAGAAACATCACGAAGCCTAGTTTGCATGCCTGTGATACTCACCACATAGATCACAAAAATACATGGCATACACCCCTGTAAATATGGCATGGCATAGATCAAAACACATGTAGAGCTCATGCTCATAAGATGCACACATCAAATGCAACAAAAATAACAAAACATCAAGTTCTAATAAGTAACAGCAGTAAACAACATATAGCACTCTTGCATCAGAGATTTGAGCACCCAGATGAACTCAAACGAGCATGGCACAATGGAACAAAATGAAGAGCATCTCCTGATGAACATTTCGATATATCATGCGCATGAAATGGAGCGGCATGTAAGTAGATATGATGCAATGAACAGAGCCACATAAGATGAGCAATTCAGGACTTAGCAGAAAAACGGGGGGGGAGTCAACCTCGTTCCAGATCTAGGGTTCGCCGGCGCGGACGTCGAGCTTCGTCAGAGGAGTGGCCGGAGGAGAGCTCGGGGAGGCGTGGATCCGGCCGGCCGGCACCGGATCTCGCCGGAGAGGAGGAAGCGCGGGCGGCGGCGTCCTAGAGCGGAGGGCGGCGGCTGGTGGCGTCCTCGGGCGACGGGGAGGCGGCGGTGTCGACGGGAGCCGGCGAGGGCGGCTGTGGCGGCGCGGGCAAACCGCGGCGGCGTCGGCCGGCGAGGAGAAGGCGCGGGCGGCGGGGCGGATGGGCTCGGCGGGCCCGCCTCGGGCTCGCGGGCCGGCCGCGGTGGCGGCGGTGGTCTGCCACGTGGCTGGCTCTGGTTGGTGCGGGTGCGGCGGCGGACGCGTCCGGTCCGATCTGGATGTGTCCGGCGGCGGAGGAGGGTGGAGCTAGGGTTTTGGACCCGGAAATTTGGACGGGGTGCACATATTTATAGGTAGAGAGAGCTAGGAGACTCCAAATGGAGTGTGGTTTTCGCCCACACGATCGTGATCCAACGACGGAGATCATGGAAGTGACTTAGATGGGTTATTGGGCTGTTTGGAGGGGTGTTGGGCTGCAACACACAAAAGGCCTTTGCGGTTACCCGGTTAACCGTTGGAGCATCAAACGACCTCCAAATGGAACGAAACTTGACAGGTGGTCTACCGGTGGTCTACCAAGGCCACTTGGCAAACCTCGGTCCATTCCGACAATGTTTGACACCCGCTCATGAAAAGAGACAAGAGTGGGTGCGCCAGTGCATGTGGGAGTGTCGGATTGCAAAACGGACAACGGGGAAAATGCTCGGATGCATGAGACGAACACGTATGCAAATGAGAAGCGCATGATGACATGATATGAGATGCATGACATGAACAAAACGCAAAACGAAAGACAAAACCCGACCACGAAGGGAATATCATAACACATAGCCGAAAATGGCAAGAGTTGGAGTTACAAATATGGAAAGTCACATCCGGGGTGTTACACTGATCCACGCAATGGCAGCCACTGGACTGACTTAAAAGGAAAGGGGAGGAGGACTAGAGGAGCCCGGCGCTGCGCCCCGACGCCCGCCAGCCGCAAGGAATATGTGTCGGTCCTTGCCGGGAACGAAGAAATCACGTGATTAGCTTCCGCCGCTCCAAGTGCCGTGGGCGCGCCTGGGAGCGCGGCCCGGTAGGCGAAAAAGGGGGCTCGAAACGAAAGCTAAGTTTGCGTTATCACCTCATATTGATGCCTTTCAAGTCTTTGCAGTCGTTTATCCCTTAAACCCTAGTGAGCATTCGTATAGTGAAACCCCTCATGCGGTGGAACCTTGGTTAGTTTCTTGATCACACCATCGTCCTGTCCAGAGCCCTGCTCGCAGGTCGAGAGGCTATGTCGAGAGCTATGTAGGAAAAACCTGCCAAGATGCATCCACGCCAAGATGACTGTTAAGGGCCGGACCCTTACGACAATCACGCCAATATAATATCGGCGGGCATCTAGAGCATACAGAGGAATTGATCATATGAACGCGGGCATATAGGGTTCAAAGGGATAAACACGCATTTAAAGATCCAACTAAGAATATCTGTTTCGCGCGAACTATAGAGATAGGATGACTAAACATGAAATATTTATCATGTTCCATTACAGGGCCCAGTGGAAATGACAGTGGCCTGGTGGCCAGAAGGAACACCTTAAACGCGAAGAACCCTGTCGGCGCGGGGAGCGGCTTTCTTCTCGACGGCCGTGACGTCAGCACCCGCTGGCAGCTTCTTGAACCCGTCGTCAAGATCGAGCTCTGGGTGGCGGCAGGCGATATTGATCAACTCGTTTGCGAAGCGCTTGGCCCTCCCCTCTTCATGCACCTTCAGCTTGTCGATCAACTCGTTGAAGAAGAGCCCCAACATGACACTCGGGACCTCCTGCTCGCTGGCTGAGTAGACTGGGCCGTCCATACCCATCGTCGCCACTTGTGCGCCAAGGCGAGTGGCGATGTCAATCAGGCTCTTGATCCAGAGGTTGCTCATGTCGACCTGGTTCTTCAACCTATCCTCTGCATCTTGCCGAAGATGCTTGGCGGTTTGCAAATCTATGGACAGCAACTGATACCGGGATTCAAGGGATTTCGCCGACTTCTCCAATGAGCCGATCCTCACCTTCATGTCCGTAATGCTGCCATTGGCGGCCTCAATGCTCTGGGTCTTAGAAGAAAGTTGCGACTACATATCAGCCAAGCGGAGCTCTGCCTGCCGCGCTTCCTCCTTGAGTGCCTCCACCTCCTTGGTGCCTTTGGCGAGATCCTCATTCAGCTTAGCCACCTGCCGGTCGAGGTCAGTCTTGGGGGCAGACGCGGCATCCAGATCTTCAATAAGCTTCTTCAGCTGGGCAGCGTTGTCGGCATCCTGGGAACGGGGGTCCCCAGACTTGCCTGCCTGCGGCCCACGGTGTGGCTCCACCAGCGGCCCCGTACAGCCCATCTTCACCAGCAAACACTCAAGACCCTCGTGAGGGGCCAAGCCTCGCGAGGCGGACGCCACAAGACCTCCTCGGGAGCGACCTCACCAGGCTGGCTCGCGAGGGGCAGAGAGATCAAGGCAGGGGACACCTCGCGAGGTTCCTGTGATGCAAGCCATGACGACTGGAGCCAGGCGGGCGACAGCGCGCGCAGTTCCTCGTTTCCTCTTTGGTGCTAAAGGGGCAAGCGCAGGCGAGGAGTCCCAAGGCATTAGGTAAAGGTTTCCATATCGGTGCAACGAGACCAAGACCTGTGGGACGACAGGACGGAGGTCATCGTGGAGCCCAAAACAGCGTCACCACTAGAGCCTTTGGCAGGCGAAGACCACCTTTAGTTAAGATAACTTGTACTAGTTATCTCCCTTCGAATTTGGCCGTTGTTGGCTCCCTTCCTGCGCTATATTTGGGGAGAGGACCAGGGCCTCTATAAATAGGACTAGCCACCACTGTAGGAGGCAACTCATCTTGGACAAGATCCATTCCATCCTCACGCTCACCGAGCACAAGAACACCTCTCCTCAGGACGCTGTTCTTCCCCTGTAACTGCTCATCCTCAGCCCAAGAGGCAATCCACCACACCACACTAGAGTAGGGTATTACACCACAACGGTGGCCCGAACCAGTATAAACTCTTGTGTCTCTCTTGTGTTGCGGGTTCGTCGAGCTAGGCTTTGAGATCGCGGTGAGGCTAAGGGCATGATTAGGTAGGGGGAGATCTTCGTGCACACCCCAGTGTTCGAACCTCAAGGGTTTTGCCGGACGCCGAAATCCGAGATTTGGCGCGCCAGGTAGGGCTGATCCGCACCCGTCGCTTCGTCGCATCCATGGCGGACGCTCGTCGAGCCCGCGCTGAGCGTCGGGCCGCCCTCGCTGCCCGCGTCGCTCAGACAGCTCCTGTTGGTAGGCCTCCCCGTCGTTCCCCGTTGCCCGCCGTCAATGCCGCCACTGGCCCGGCGGGAAACGAGCAGCCAGCATCCTCGCTGCACCCCTCGGTGCGGCTGGATGGCCGCACCGCCACTCCGTCGCTGACCCCGGCTGGCTCATCGTCTCACGCTTGTCACGCTCCCATGGACGCGCAGGCCGTGCTGCTCATGACACGCGAGCTCCTGCGCTCCCGCCCTGTCGACGACCTCTGCGAGGACTGGCTGGACCGCATCGCCGAGCTCTTCAGCGCCACAGGCTGCTCCCCTGCGCCATCCCTCTCACTGCCTCGCCCTCCGCCAACTGCGGGCGACGTAGCTCACGGAGCGCCTCCACCACCTCTGCATCAAGACGGCGTTCTGGCGCCAAGACGTGCGGCCCCACGGCGTGACCCACCGCGCCGGGCGCCCGCGCAAGAAGAAGGAAGCTGCCAAGAAGTTCCCTGGCTGCAAGAGAAAGCTCCCGCGCTCCCAGCGCCCCTGCGACAAGACTGTGTGCCGACTGCGGCGGTCGTGCGCGGACATCAAGGGCAGGCCCCGCATGAGCAGAGGTTCCCGGTGGCCACGACGGGCTGCCGTGCGTTCACCCCCGAGCTGCGTAGCGTCACCTGGCCAGGCAAGTTCAAGCCAGACCTGCCTCCTCGCTACGACGGCACCCCCGACCCCGCGGAGTTCCTATAGCTCTACGAGCTGAGCATTGAGGCGGCTAATGAAGAGGAAAGGGTGATGCAGCAAAGTAGCATAAGTATTTCCCTCAGTTTTTGAGAACCAAGGTATCAATGCAGTAGGAGGCTACGCGCGAGTCCCTCGTACCTGCACAATACAAATAAATCCTTGCAACCAACGCGGTAAGGGGTTGTCAATCCCTTCACGTTCACTTACGAGAGTGAGATCTGATAGATATGATAGGATAATATTTTTGGTATTCTTGTTATAAAGATGCAAAGTAAAATAAAAGCAAAGTAAAAGCAAAGGAAATAACTAAGTGTTTGAAGATTAATATGATGAAGATAGACCCGGGGGCCATAGGTTTCACTAGTGGCTTCTCTCAAGAGCATAAGTAGTTTACGGTGGGTGAACGAATTACTGTTGAGCAATTGACAGAATTGAGCATAGTTATGAGAATATCTAGGTATCATCATGTATATAGGCATCACGTCCGAGACAAGTAGACCGACTCCTGCCTGCATCTACTACTATTACTCCACTCGTCGACTGCTATCCACCATGCATCTAGAGTATTAAGTTCATGAAAACAGAGTAACGCCTTAAGCAAGATGACATGATGTAGAGGGATAAATACATGCAATATGATAAAAAAAACCAATCTTGTTATCCTCGATGGCAACAATACAATACGTGCCTTGCTGCCCCTACTGTCACTGGGAAAGGACACCGCAAGATTGAACCCAAAGCTAAGCACTTCTCCCATTGCAAGAAAGATCAATCTAGTAGGCCAAACCAAACTGATAATTCAAAGAGACTTGCAAAGATAACCAATCATACATAAAAGAATTCAGAGAAGATTCAAATATTGTTCATAGATAATCTTGATCATAAACCCACAATTCATCGATCTCAACAAACACACCGCAAAAAGATGATTACATCAAATAGATCTCCACGAGAGAGGGGGAGAACATTGTATTGAGATCCAAAAAGAGAGAAGAAGCCATCTAGCTACTAACTATGGACCCGAAGGTCTGAAGTAAACTACTCACACTTCATCGGAGAGGCTATGGTGTTGATGTAGAAGCCCTCCATGATGGATGCCCCCTCCGGCGGAGCTCCGGAACAGGCCCCAAGATGGGATCTCGTGGGTACAGAATGTTGCGGCGGTGGAATTAGGTTTTTGGCTCCGTATCTGATCGTTTGGGTGTACGTAGGTATATATAGGAGGAAGGAGTACGTCGGTGGAGCAACAGGGGGCCCACGAGGGTGGAGGGCGCGCCCTGGGGGGGTGGGCGCGCCCCCCTACCTCGTGGCCTCCTCTTTTGTTTCTTGACGTAGGGTCCAAGTCTGCCGGATAATAATCTTCCTAAAAATCACGTTCCCGAAGGTTTCATTCCGTTTGGACTCCGTTTGATATTCCTTTTCTGTGAAACTCTGAAATAGGCAAAAAACAGCAATTCTGGCCTGGGCCTCCGGTTAATAGGTTAGTCCCAAAAATAATATAAAAGTGGATACTAAAGCCGAATAATGTCCAAAACAGTAGATAATATAGCATGGAGCAATCAAAAATTATAGATACGTTGGAGAAGTATCAGGCATCCCCAAGCTTAATTCCTGCTCGTCCTCGAGTAGGTAAATGATAAAAACAGAATTTTTTATGCGGAGTGCTACTTGGCATAATGTAATTCTTCTTAATTGTGGTATGAATATTCAGATCCGAAAGATTCAAGACAAAAGTTTAATATTGACATAAAAATAATAATACTTCAAGCATACTAACAAAGCAATCATGTCTTCTCAAAATAACATGGCCAAAGAAAGTTATCCCTACAAAATCATATAGTCTGGCTATGCTCTATCTTCACCACACAAAGTATTTAAATCATGCACAACCCCGATGACAAGCCAAGCAATTGTTTCATACTTTTGACATTTTCAAACTTTTTCAATCTTCACGCAATACATGAGCGTGAGCCATGGATATAGCACTATATGTGGAATAGAATGGTGGTTGTGGAGAAGACAAAAAGGGAGAAGATAGTCTCACATCAACTAGGCGTATCAACGGGCTATGGAGATGCCCATAATTAGATATCAATGTGAGTGAGTAGGGATTGCCATGCAACGGATGCACTAGAGCTATAAGTATATGAAAGCTCAACAAAGGAAACTAAGTGGGTGTGCATCCAACTCTCTTGCTCACGAAGACCTAGGGCATTTTAAGGAAGCCCATCATTGGAATATACAAGCCAAGTTCTATAATGAAAAATTCCCACTAGTATATGAAAGTGAAAAAATGAGAGACTCTCTATCATGAAGATCATGGTGCTACTTTGAAGCACAAGTGTGGTAAAAGGATAGTAACATTGTCCCTTCTCTCTTTTTGTCTCATTTTTTATTTTATTTTATTTGGGCCTTTTCTCTTTTTTTGGCCTCTTTTTTTCGTCCGGAGTCTCATCCCGACTTGTGGGGGAATCATAGTCTCCGTCATCCTTTTCCTCACTTGGGACAATGCTCTAAAAATGAAGATCATCACACTTTTATTTTACAACTCGATACTTAGAACAAAATATGACTCTATATGAATGCCTCCGGCGGTGTACCGGGATATGCAATGAATCAAGAGTGACATGTATGAAAGAATTATGAATGGTGGCTTTGCCACAAATACGATGTCAACTACATGATCATGCTAAGCAATATGACAATGATGGAGCGTGTCATAATAAACGGAACGGTGGAAAGTTGCATGGCAATATATCTCGGAATGGCTATGGAAATGCCATGATAGGTAGGTATGGTGGCTGTTTTGAGGAGGTTTATGGTGGGTGTATGATACCGGCGAAAAGTGCGCGGTATTAGAGAGGCTAGCAATGGTGGAAGGAAGAAAAGTGCATATAATCCATGGACTCAACATTAGTCATAAAGAACTCATATACTTATTGCAAAAATCTACAAGTTATCAAAGCAAAGTATTACGCGCATGCTCCTAGGGGGATAGATTGGTAGGAAAAGACCATCGCTCGTCCCCGACCGCCACTCATAAGGAAGACAATCAATAAATAAATCATGCTCCGACTTCATCACATAACGGTTCACCATACGTGCATGCTACAGGAATCACAAACTTTAACACAAGTATTTCTCAAATTCACAACTACTCAACTAGCATGAATCTAATATGACCATCTTCATGTCTCAAAACAATTATCAAGCATCAAACTTCTCATACTATTCAACACACTCATAAGAATTCTTACAAATCTTGTATGGTTAGCATATTAGGATTATTTAAGCAAATTACCATGCTATTTAAGACTCTCAAAATAATCTAAGTGAAGCATGAGAGATCAATAGTTTCTATAAAACAAATCCACGACCGTGCTCTAAAAGATATAAGTGAAGCACTAGAGCAAAACTATATAGCTCAAAAGATATAAGCGAAGCACATAGAGTATTCTAACAAATTCCAAATCATGTATGGCTCTCTCAAAAGGTGTGTACAGCAAGGATGATTGTGGTAAACTAAAAAGCAAAGACTAAAATCATACAAGACGCTCCAAGAAAAACACATATCATGTGGTGAATAAAAATATAGCTTCAAGTAAAGTTACCGATGGAAGTAGACGAAAGAGGGGATGCCTTCCGGGGCATCCCCAAGCTTTGGCTTTTTGGTGTCCTTCGATTATCTTGGGGGTTCTATGGGCATCCCCAAGCTTAGGCTCTGGCCACTCCTTGTTCCATAATCCATCAAAAATCTTTCACCCAAAACTTGAAAACTTCACAACACAAGACTTAACAGAAATCTCATGAGCTCCGTTAGCGAAAGAAAACAAAAGACCACTTCAAGGTACTGTAATGAACTCATTCTTTATTTATATTGGTGTTAAACCTATTGTATTCCAACTTCTCTATGGTTTATAAACTATTTTACTAGCCATAGATTCATCAAAATAAGCAAACAACACACGAAAAACAGAATCTGTCAAAAACAGAACAGTCTGTAGTAATCTGTAACTAACTCAAACTTCTGGAACTCCAAAAAATCAGCCAAAATAGGAAGACCTAGGAAATTTGTTTGTTGATCAGCAGCAATTGGAATCACTATTTTATCACGTTCTGGTGATTTTTAACAATTGTTTTAGTGAACAGAAAGTTTCTGGAAATTACAGCAAGATCAAATAACTATCATCCAAGAAGATCCTATAGGTTTAACTTGGCACAAACACTAATTAAAACATAAAAACACATCTAACCAGAGGCTAGAACAAATATTTATTCCTAAACAGAAGCAAAAAGCAAAAAAGAACTAGAAATAAAATTGGGTTGCCTCCCAACAAGCGCTATCGTTTAGCGCCCCTAGCTAGGCATAAAAGCAAGGATAGATCTAGGTATTGCCATCTTTGGTAGGCAATCCATAAGTGGCTCTCATGATAGATTCATATGGTAATTTTATTTTCTTCTTAGGGAAGTTTTCCATGCCCTTCTTTAATGGAAATTGGAATCTAATATTCCCTTCCTTCATATCAATAATTGCACCAATTGTTCTAAGGAAAGGTCTACCGAGAATAATAGGACATGAAGGATTGCAATCTATATCAAGAACGATAAAATCTACGGGCACATAGTTCCTATTTGCAACAATAAGAACATCATTAATTCTTCCCATAGGTTCTTTAATAGTGGAATCCGCAAGGTGCAAGTTTAGAGAGCAATCATCAAAATCACGGAAATCTAGCAAATCGCACAGAGTTTTGGGAATAGTGGAAACACTAGCACCCAAATCACATAAAGCATAGAATTCATGATCCTTAATCTTAATTTTAATAGTTGATTCCCACTCATCATAAAGATTTCTAGGGATAGAAACTTCCAACTCAAGCTTTTCTTCATAAGATTGCATCAAGGCATCAACGATATGTTTAGTAAATGCTTTATTTTGACTATAAGCATGAGGAGAATTTAGCACGGATTGCAACAAGGAAATACAATCAATCGAAGAACAATTTTCATAATTAAATTCCTTGAAATCCAAAATAGTGGGTTTATTAACACTAGGGTTTTGGTTTCTTCAATCCCACTTTTATCAATTTTAGCATCAAGATCTAAAAACTCCAAATTTTTGGAACGCCTTCTAGGTAAAGGTGGATCATATTCAGTCGCATCATTATCAAGATTCATATTGCAAGACAAAGATTTAATAGGGGACACATCAATACCTTTTAGATCTTCATCTTTATTTTCATAGAAATTTGAAGAACACGTTTTTATAAAGCAATCTTTCTTAGCACGCATCCTAGCAGTTCTTTCTTTGCACTCATCAATGGAAATTCTCATGGCTTTGAGAGACTCAATGATATCATGCTTAGGAGGAATAGATCTAAGCTTTAAAGAATCAACATCAAGAGAAATTCTATCAACGTTCCTAGCCAATTCATCAACTTTAAGCAATTGCTCTTCAAGCAAAGCATTGAAATTCTTTTGTGAATTCATAAACTCTTTAACACTAGTCTCAAATTCAGAGGGCATCTTATTAAAATTTCCATAAGAGTTGTTGTAGGAATTTCCATAATTATTAGAGGAATTACTAGGATAAGGCCTAGGATTAAAGTTTCCTCTATACGCGTTGTTACCAAAATTATTCCTACCAACAAAATTCACATCCATAGATTCATTATTATTCTCAATCAAAGTAGACAAAGGCATATCAGGATCAGAAGAAACACTCTTAGTAGCAAATAATTTCATAAGTTCATCCATCTTTCCACTCAAAACATTAATTTCTTCTACCGCATGCACTTTTTTATTAGTAGATCTTTCAGTGTGCCATTGAGAATAATTAACCATAATATTATCTAGGAGTTTAGTAGCTTCTCCTAAAGTGATTTCCATAAAAGTGCCTCCCGTGGCCGAATCTAAAAGATTTCTAGAAGCAAAATTCAATCCGGCATAAAATTTTTGTATAATCATCCACAAATTCAAACCATGAGTAGGGCAATTACGTATCATTAATTTCATCGTCTCCCAAGCTTGTGCAACATGTTCATGATCAAGTTGCTTAAAATTCATAATATCGTTTCTAAGAAAGATGATCTTAGCGGGAGGAAAAGACTTAGAGATAAAAGCATCTTTGCACTTGTTCCAAGAATCAATACTATTTTTAGGCAAAGACGAAAACCAAGCTTTAGCACGATCTCTAAGCGAAAAAGGAAATAGGTTCAATTTAACAATATCATTATCATTATCTTTATTCTTTTGCATATCACACAAATCAACGAAGCTATTTAGATGAGTAGCGGCATCTTCACTAGGAAGGCCGGCGAATTGATCTTTCATGACAAGATTCAACAAAGCAGCATTGATTTCACAAGATTCAGTAACGGTAAGAGGAGCAATCAGAGTGCTAAGGAAATCATTATTGTTGGTATTGGTAAAGTCACACAATTTGGTATTATCTTGAGCCATCATGACAAACAAGCAATCCAACACACGAGCAAACAAAAAGCAAGCGAAAAAGAGGCAAATGGAAAATAGAGGGCGAATAAAACGGCAAGGGTGAAGTGGGTGAGAGGAAAACGAGAGGCAAATGGAAAATAATGTAATGCAGGAGATAAGGGATTTGTGATGGGTGCTTGGTATGTTGACTTTTGCGTAGACTCCCCGGCAACGGTGCCAGAAATCCTTCTTGCTACGTCTTGAGCACTGCGTTGGTTTTCCCTTGAAGAGGAAAGGGTGATGCAGCAAAGTAGAGTAAGTATTTCCCTCAGTTTTTTAGAACCAAGGTATCAATCCAGTAGGAGGCTACGTGCGAGTCCCTCGTACCTGCACAATACAAATAAATCCTCGCAACCAACGCAATAAGGGGTTGTCAATCCCTTCATGGTCACTTACGAGAGTGAGATCTGATAGATATGATAGGATAATATTTTTGGTATTTTCGTGATAAAGATGCAAAGTAAAATAGAAGCAAAGTAAAAGCAAAGGAAATAACTAAGTGTTGGAAGATTAATATGATGAAGATAGACCCGGGGGCCATAGGTTTCACTAGTGGCTTCTCAAGAGCATAAGTATTTAACGGTGGGTGAACGAATTACTGTTGAGCAATTGACAGAATTGAGCATAGTTATGAGAATATCTAGGTATGACCATGTATATAGGCATCACGTCCGAGACAAGTAGATCGACTCCTGCCTCCATCTACTACTATTACTCCACACATCGACCGCTATCCAGCATGCATCTAGAGTATTAAGTTCATGAAAACAGAGTAACGCCTTAAGCAAGATGACATGATGTAGAGGGATAAATTCATGCAATATGATAAAAAAAACCCATCTTGTTATCCTCGATGGCAACAATACAATACGTGCCTTGTTGCCCCTACTGTCACTGGGAAAGGACACCGCAAGGTTGAACCCAAAGCTAAGCACTTCTCCCATTGCAAGAAAGATCAATCTAGTAGGCCAAACCAAACTGATAATTCGAAGAGACTTGCAAAGATAACCAATCATACATAAAAGAATTCAGAGAAGATTCAAATATTGTTCATAGATAATCTTGATCATAAACCCACAATTCATCGGTCTCAACAAACACACCTCAAAAAGAAGATTACATCGAATAGATCTCCACGAGAGAGGGGGAGAACATTGTATTGAGATCCAAAAAGAGAGAAGAAGCCATCTAGCTACTAACTATGGACCCGAAGGTCTAAAGTAAACTACTCACACTTCATCGGAGAGGCTGTGGTGTTGATGTAGAAGCCCTCCGTGATTCATGCCCCCTCCGGCGGAGCTCCGGAACAGGCCCCAAGATGGGATCTCGTGGGTACAGAAGGTTGCGGTGGTGGAATTAGGTTTTTGGCTCCGTATCTGATCATTTGGGGGTACGTAGGTATATATAGGAGGAAGGAGTACGTCGGTGGAGCAACAGGGGGCCCACGAGGGTGGAGGGCGTGCCCTGGGGGTGGGCGCGCCCCCCTACCTCGTGGCCTTCTCTTTTGTTTCTTGACGTAGGGTCCAAGTCTCTCAGATCATAATCTTCCTAAAAATCACGTTCCCGAAGGTTTCATTCCGTTTGGACTCCGTTTGATATTCCTTTTCTGCGAAACTCTGAAATAGGCAAAAAACAGCAATTCTGGGCTGGGCCTCCGGTTAAGAGGTTAGTCCCAAAAAATAATATAAAAGTGGATAATAAAGCCCAATAATGTCCAAAACAGTAGATAATATAGCATGGAGCAATCAAAAATTATACAGACGTTGGAGACGTATCAGCCAACAGCGATGAAAAAGTCATGGCGAACTGGTTCCCCATGGCTCTCAAGGATGGCACTCGCTCGTGGCTCTTGAACCTGCCCCCGGGCTCGATCTACTCCTGGAACGAGATGCGCGACCGCTTCGTCGCCAACTTCGAGGGCACTCGCGACCGCCCTTCGGCCATGGACGACCTGCGCCGCATCAAGCAGCAGCCAGGAGAGACCCTGCAGAAATACATCCAGCGCTTCAACAACGTTCGTCTCAAGATCCCCAAGGTGACGGACGAGGCCATCATCTCCGCGTTTTCTGATGGCGTCCGCGATGTCAAGATGAAGGAGGAGCTCGCAATCCACGAGGAGCTGTGCATGACCTTGGAGCTATTCAACCTGGCGACCAAGTGCGCAAGAGCTCAGGAAGGGCGCCTTTCCCTCCTCGAGCTCCCGGCTGTTGACCCTGAGGAGAAGAAGGCCAAGGCCAAGGACATGAAGCACAAGGGACTAGCCGTGCTCGCGGCGGAGCCAGACACGAAGCGCGGCCGGGACCTTCCCGAGTCATCCAAGAGCAGCCGTCCATTCTGCACCTTCCACAACGTACACAGCCACAACACCAATGACTGTCAAGAGCTCATGGCCATTCGAGATGGATGCCTCAGTCGATGCCCCGAGCGCAACGGTCAGGGCTACGGCCGAGGAGGAGGATGTGGCGGAGGATGCTGGGACGACCGTGGCCCTCGCCAGGAGTGGCGCGACCGGTCTCGCGAGGACCGCTGGCGGGACCAGCCTCGCGAGGGTGCCTGGAGGGATCATCCTCGTGAGCATCGCCCTCAGGGCAGCGCTGGCCTTCCTCTGCTGCCGCCACCACCAAGAAGGAACGACGACCACCATCAGGACGAGGGGGCTGGGGGCTTCCAAGAGCCGTGCGCTATCGCCTGCATCTTTGGCGGAGCTCAGGCCCCAGCTTCTCAACGTATCTTCAAGCAGTTTGCTCGCGAGGTGAACGCAACCCTTCCCAGGCTCGAGGCCACGCGCCCGCTCAGGTGGTCCAAGTGTGCCATCACTTTCAGCTCAGCGGACGAGCTCAAGTGCGCAGCCACCACTGGCACCCTCCCGATGCTCTGCTCACCCGTCATCAACAACGTGCAAGTCACCAAGACCCTCATCGACGGCAGCGCAGGGCTTAACGTCCTGTCCGTCGAGACATTCGACAGCCTCCAAGTGCCATACGATCAGCTTCAGCCTACCAAGCCCTTCTCAGGAGTGACCGATGGCTCCACCACCCTGATAGGGCAGGTTCGCCTTCCAATCACCTTCGGACAACGCGACAACTACCGCACCGAGCTCATCGACTTCGATGACGCTCACATCCGTCTGCCGTACAACGCCATCCTTGGGGTATCCGGCCCTGGCCAAGTTCATGGCAGTGACCCACCATGACTACAACGTCCTCAAGATGGTAGGAAGCGATGGGATCATCACCGTCCCCTGCGAAGAAAGAGATGTGGTGTGCTCCCTCGAGCGCGCCTTCCAAGCTGCATCCACCAAAGACCCCGACAACAATGCAGCGCAGTACCCTCTTGAGGTCGTCCCCAAGAAGAAGAAGCAGCTGCTCCGTGCAGGGCCTCAGGGGAACGACGCCTCAAGTGGTGCCTCGTCAGGATCGGCGCCCGCGCCTGGGGCGCCTCCCTCCCTCGCATAGGAAGGCGCGCCTGGCGCCCTCCTCAGGCGGGGCTCAGGGGCTCTCTTCTAGAGGGCCTCAGACCTTGCCAGCATCGCGAGGGAGGCGCTCGGGCACCACGTGGAGGCGTGCTTCGTGGCATGCTTTCCTCAGGAGGATACCGGGCGAGGAGCGCCCAGCGCCAAGGAGTTCATCACCGAGGTCACTCAGGAGCTGTAGGACGCAAGAGATATGCGCCGCAACCGCCATCCACCTAGCGCAGCTCCCCATCTGGGTGAGGATGGCGGGCTGCGCGTCTGCATCGACATTCCAGGGCTCAACAGGGCCGCATCTCAGGAGCTCTTCTGGCCTTCGCGCGTGGGACGCTGCAAGGGCCCACCTCACAGCTATGTTCGCATGCCTTTCGGCCTGCCGAGCATGGCAGTCGCCTTCCAGCGCAACCTGCGGAGCATCCTGGCGGCTCAGGAGGCCAGGCATCACACAGTCCTGACGGAGATGGAGATGGTCCTCAAGGAACCGCCCGGACCCCCAGAGCCTCCCGAGGCTCAGGGCCCCGTTGGCTCGTGAGGAGAAACCCTTTCACCACGCACCTTCAGCTGCCCCAAAACCCCTTCGACAATGGAACAAGGTGACATTTTTGAAGTTTATTTAGCTGGGAGCACCCTTTGGGCTACATCATTCCTAGGTTGCGTGGGTTTGTCCCTGCGGCATGTATCCCTTTTACGTCTTTAGCATTGCTCTACTGGGGGCGCCCCTTAGGTTGCATCATCCCCAGGCCGCTCGGGTCCTACCCAGTGGCGTGTATCGTTCTTGCATTTATCTGAGCTAGTCTGCTTTTGATGCATAATCTATCTATGGTTATCACCGCCTGACTGTCACCCACCATGGGAGCCGCGCGCCGATCGTCTTTCTTTAGGGCCCTTCGCATAAGAAGGCTAGGCACGACGTCTGTGCTCGGGCCCGTCCCTGCAACGTCGATAAATCCAACGGCTGAGCTCTGTCTGGCGGGCCGGCCCCGTTCATGTCACCTCCTGGGGTCGTTGGTGCTTGGCCTTCTCATGCGATAACCTCAGGAGATTCGTTCGGTGCAGGTTGTCTAACCATCTCGCAGGACCACTACAGCCATCAAGAACCAAGACCAGGCGCAACCCGCCCTGAGGTAGGGCCTCATGAGTCCCACGCTAGCTCACGAGTTCCTAGACACACCTCGTCTAGCCCTGCCGTGCAAGCCACGTGTCAGGGCGGGGCTGTACACGCCCCGGGGGCTCTCCGCAGTAGGGAGTCCCCTCCCATGTACCAATGGAAGCACCATGCTCCGCGCTGGCCGTCAACACTGCCGAGGAGCGGCTATGCCCGTGCAAGTGCGGAAGCGCTATGCTCTGCGCTGGTGATAAACAACTAAGGGCGGCCTCACGGCCGTATCAACCTCAGGGAGCCCTTGAGCTCATTGTCTGGCCTCATCGCAACACCTCCTCTCGGGAGAGTCGCGCGAGGGGGCTGGTGTCACGCCCAATATGCGATACTATCCTAAAGAGACTCGAAGGTCCCACCAAGGATAGAACCACATATTGACACGCTTTTGCAAGGTGGATATCATTACATCAACATTACATAATATATGGGGATACATACAAGGCATACAAATGCCGCAAGAATACATCAATAGATCATACAAGAGATCAACATCCTACTACGGATGGAACACAAACAGAAATTCAGACAATATCCACCCTGCTAGCCCAGGCTGCCGACCAGGAACCTAACCCAAGATCGACGAAGAAGAAGAAGAAGAACTCCAACACAAGTAGACATCACTCCCGCGTCATGAGCATCGCATAACCTGTACCTGCAACTGGTGTTGTAGTAATCTTTGAGCCACGATGACTCAGCAATCCCATTACCATGGGTATCAAGACTAGCAAATCTTAATGGGTAAGGAAGGGGTAAAGTGGTGAGGTTGCAGCACCGACTAAGCATGTATGGTGGCTAACATACGCAAATAAGAGCGAGAAAAGAAGCAACGGAACGGCCGTGAAACTAGCAATGATCAAGAAGTGATCCTGAACTCCTACTTACGTCAAACATAACCCAAAAACCGTGTTCACTTCCCGGACTCCGCCGAAAAGAGACCATCACGGTTACACACGCGGTTGATGCGTTTTATTTAAGTCAAGTGTCAAGTTCTCTAGAACTGGACATTAACAAATTCCCATCTGCCACATAACCGTGGGCACGGCTCTCGAAAGTTTATACCCTGCAGGGGTATCCCAACTTAGCCCATTATAAGCTCTCACGGTCAACGAAGGATATTCCTTCTCCCGGGAAGACCCGATCAGTCTCGGAATCCCGGTTTACAAGACATTTCGACAATGGTAAAACAAGACCAGCAAAGCCGCCCGGATGTGCCGACAAATCCCGATAGGAGCTGCACATATCTCGTTCTCAGGGCACACCGGACGAGCCAGACGTCGGGTTGGCATAGACCCTGGTTGCCCAGGGGGCGCCGGACATCGCTCGGTTTGGACCAGCACGTGGAGAAGCACTGGCCCGGGGGGTTAAAATAAAGATGACCCTCGGGAGCGCGACTCCCAAGGGAAAAGAAATAGGTGATAGTCAAATGGTAAAACCAAGGTTGGGCCTTGCTGGAGGAGTTTTATTCAAAGCGAACTGTCAAGGGGTCCCCATAACACCCAACCGTGTAAGGAACGCAAAATCAAGGAACATAACACCGGTATGACGGAAACTAGGGTGGCAAGAGTGGAACAAAACACCAGGCATAAGGCCGAGCCTTCCACCCTTTACCAAGTATATAGATGCATTAATTAAATAAGAGATATTGTGATATCCCAAAATCATCATGTTCCAACATGGAGCAATCTTCAACTTCACCTGCAACTAGCAAGGCTCTAAGAGGGGCTGAGCAAAAGCGGTAACATTGCCAAACAGCGGTTTGCTAGGAAGGATGAAAAAGGTTAGGGGTTCATGGCAAATTGGGAGGCTTCAAGAGCAAGTGATAGGTAGCGCAGCATAGCGATAGCATCGAGGCAACTAGCATAGCAATGATAGTAATGAGATCCAAGGTGACGGTCATCTTGCCTGAAATCCTGCTAGGAAGAAGAGCGAGTCCATGAAGAAGATGAAGCCGTCAAGACGAACCAAGCGTAGACGAACAAATCCTCACGATCGCAACGAAACGGGAACTATCGAGAAGAAGCACACAACACGGTAAACACACCACACATGAACAAGGCATGATGCTCAACCAAGTATGATGCATGACAAGGCTACATGAGGCTACGCGTGGCAAGAGATGATGCATACAAGAACAACACATCAAAGTAAGTTTAAATGAGGCCGGAAACAACATATAACAATTCCGGTAAGTCCTCATATGCAAATTTCGAAATTGGTCCAGATCTGAATAAGCCTTATGTTCAAGTTGTTAAACAGCAAGTTAAGATGCACCAAGATGATCTACACGAAATTCTAGTCAAGTTACATATAAAGTTCGTTTAATTTGGAGCTACGGCCTAGAAGATATGAGCAAAACAAGTTAATCATGGCATTGATGCAAAATGCATACAAACATCAAGCAAACACACTCAAAACATGGATGCAACATGATAAGATGAAACTACATGCAATTCTAAGCAAGTTTCATATAGAGCATGCTCAAAACGGAGCAATGGTGCAACACATACACTCCAAACAAGATATAGCAACAATCTGTCCAAAACAGTAACTAGGAATCTTGCAATCATCATGAAATTATGCTACGGCACCTCAACATTCTTGGAACATAGACGCTGGGAGCGTCCGGCTTTAAATTAATAAAGCCACTAGGCAGGATCCACACAAGTAAAGTCTTACAAACCGAATAAAACAGTCATCGAGCCCATGGCTCAGGATAAAGCTAAGAAGGCACAGCCACAAGTTCAATAGCGCAAAAGCGGAGCATCAAGGCAAAAGCTAGCTGAAAGTAGAGCTCTCATGATCAAGCCGTCATCTGTCGAGCCTTCACCATGGTCGTCTTGATCAGCTCCATAGTCTCATTCATGCGTTCGACGTCACGCTTCTTCCCCAGCGGTGCCCATACCTGAAGGAAAATATGACATTTGAAGATTATATCAGCAGGGTGGACCGGGAACTTGTGTTCTATCGTAATTTTGTTCCGAACCGTCCAAAGGGACCAAAGTAGCGCCCCAACGCATCTCCAAACAATCCTACCATTGGCCCCTCTTTGCGACGTTAAGATAGAAAGCACATCGTGACTAGACTGTGGATTCCAATTTTGTTTGAAGGCGTCTCCAACCGCACTCCACGCAAATCTAGCGAGCACACAGCCAAAGAACACATGGTTCGCGTTTTCCCCTAAACCGCAAGTGGTGCACGTTCCGTCCGCCGGCCCATTGCGCTTGGCCACGTTATCCAAAGTAGGTAAGCGGTTGTGAAACATTTGCCACAGGAAAATCTTGATTTTGAGAGGAATGCCAGCCTTCCATAGCCCCCTAGCTATATCCAGCGTAGTACCCTCAGAGAGCTTGTCGTATAGGGACTTGACCGTAAATCTATTGGAGGAGGTCAACTTCCATGTAATCGTATCCACCCCATTACTACGAGTCAGCCCTCCCAAGTTAGCCGTCAAAGCGTCCCAGCTAGCGGCCTCCATTATCTCTAGAGTCCTAATAAAAGAGATGGCTGGAGGCTGGACTCGCATAGCATCAGCCACCATAATGTTGGTGTCCGTTGCCAATTGGTACAGTTCCGGGTGGGATTGCCACAACGGTTCCTGACCCCACCAATGGTCGAGCCAGAAGCGTGTGGACTTGCCATCGTTTACCCGGAACTGCGCACCCACTGTAAAAGCCGGTCGGACCGCTTGGACCCCGTTCCAAAAGGCCGAACCGTTGCTTTTAGCCTTGAACAAATTCCCATCCGGGAAATATTTAGCCCGGAGGATGTCTGCCCAGAGTCCCGACTCGTTTTGGGCGAGACGCCACCACCACTTAGTAAGCAGGGCCACGTTCATGAGTTTAGAGTTCATAATACCTAGGCCGCCAAATTTTTTTGGCCTACAAACCGCTGCCCATTTCACTAAGTGGTACTTGCGCTTGGTCCCAGCTCCTTCCCAAAAGAACCGGGAACGCGGAGTATCGAGTCTAGCGTGAACCCCATCCGCAAGTAGGAACATTCCCATTGTGAATATAGGAAGGGAAGATAAGCTCGAGTTGGTGAGGATAAGCCTCGCCGCCGAGGACATAAACCTGCCCCTCCAAGGGCTCACTCTGTTAGCAACTTTCCCATACAGCGGCTCCCATTCCGCTATGGTTAGTTTCTTGGTCGAGATCGGGAGGCCCAAGTATTTAATCGGGAAGCTCCCTAGCTTGCAATTAAGTAGATTCGCAATCCGAGTGCTTGCTAGATCATCCATCCCAATGGTGATCACTTCGCTCTTCAGAAAGTTGATCTTAAGCCCCGATAAAATCTCGAAAGCAAGCAGTAGTAACTTGATGGTAGCTATGCTGTGGTCGTCGGGTTCGAATAAGAGCATCGTATCATCTGCGTATTGCAGATGTGTAACCCCACCAGGAATAAGGTGGGCTACCAGCCCTTTAATGTGCCCCACTGCCCTTGCTTTATTAATCATGGCCGCCAGGGCATCCACAACAAAGTTAAAAATGAGCGGCGAGCTTGGGTCTCCCTGACGGAGACCACGTTTGTTACGGAAGAACTTGCCCATTGTGCCATTGACATTGACAGCCGTGTGCCCACTACACACGAGGTGCATGATGCGATGTACGAATCCTGCCTCAAAACCCTTTTTGAGGAAGACCTCTCTCACGAACTCCCAGTTCACGCGATCGTACGCTTTCTCGAAGTCTAATTTAAGCAGCACTCCCTGTGCCTTGGTCCGTTTCAACTCGTGGACGATCTCTTGTAACGCAGTTGGTCCCTCGAGGATGTTATGATGTTTGAGAAAACCCGTTTGACTAGAGCTAATAACTCGTTGAGCGAACGGAGCCAAGCGCGAGGCATAAGCTTTCGCACAGATTTTGAACGGGACGTTAATCAAGGTAATGGGTCTAAGAAGCTTAATGTTATCCGCCCCTTTCACCTTAGGAATAAGGCTAATGGCTCCATAGTTCAAACGGGATAGGTCAACCGTGCCTAAAGTGAAGCCGTTGACAATATCATAGAACAAGTGTTTAAGGCAGGGCCAAAACTTCTTAAAGAACTCGACAGGCCATCCGTCCGGCCCAGGCGCCGTGCTCGTTTTCATGTCGTGTAAGGCCTGGTCTATTTCCTCAGGTAGGAAAGCAAGGGCAAGCCTCAGATCGTTCTCCTCCTGCGAGACACGTTCCGCGGTATCCCACAGATCACCGCGCAAGCGTAACGGTTTTTCAACGGCCGTCCCCAAAATACCTATGAAAAAGTCTTAGATATGAGCCACAATTTTTTCCTGCGTCAACAGGATACCGTGATCTGTTTGGAGACGCAGAATGGAGCACTTCCTTTTCCACCCGTTCGCATAGGCATGGAAATATCCTGTGTTTGCGTCTCCTTTCGTGACCCATTTGACTCCGCCCCTGCGTCGCCAATATTCCTCTTCCGCGCGCAATATCGCCGTTACATGATTTTCTAATGCGTACCTATGAGCCCACTCGGCCTCCGAGAAGGGACGGCAATCTGCCTCAGCATCTAACAGCGCAATTGTCTCTACAATGCGCTCGCGCTCTTTCTTGGACTCGCTACCATGGTTAGCGCCCCACCCGCGAAGGAAGGCACGAAGCTTGCCGGCAGCCGCATTCCAGCTCTCTGCTGGCCCGCGTTGGGGCCCCAGATGGGTACAAATCTCACCCCAACGATCTACCACCATCTGGGCAAATCCCTTCGCTTTGAACCAAACCGTTTCAAAGTAAAACCTAGGGCTACGACGGATGAGATCCTCTCCTGAGGAAAAAATCAGCGGAACATGGTCTGATCCGATGCGCGTCTCCGCCACGAGAGAACACATGGGAAACAGCACCTCCTATTCAGGCATAAAAAAGACCCTATCCATCACGCTACGGACCGGCTGCGTTTGTTTGTTAGTCTAGGTATATCTGGCACTAGTCCGTGCTACTTCCCGCAATGCTGCTGCCGCAATGGCATTATTGAATAAGGACACCCTAGTCCAATCAATATTAGCATTATTCTTATCCGCCCCCGAGCGAATCAAGTTAAAATCACCCCCCACCACCACAGGGAGGTTGATTGCCCTTTTGGCCCTGACCAGGTTGGTCAGTTCGAGCAGGAACGCCGGCGATCTGGAGTGGTCGGCAGGTCCATAAACACACACGACCACCCACGACAAACCAGATACACGATGTTTAATAGTAGCGGATAAAAGGAAAATGCCAACATCCCAATGCAGAACATCACATACATCCTTATTATAACCCAACAAAATGCCACCAGAATGCCCAACAGAGGGGACCCAATGCCAATCAAAACGTTGTAGGGGGTCATAAGCAAGCAGTTCTCTGAAGGTAAAATCAGTTTTAATCGTCTCTTGAAGCGCAACCACGTCAATACATTCTTTGGCCATGTATTCTTTAAGTTGCGTGCGCCGGCCACCGTGGCCACAGCCACGGATATTCCAGAACATGTACCTCATCTAAATAACCCTGTTACGTAGGCGCACACCCCGAGAGGTCACCGCCTTCGCCACTCTCTTCCTAGCCGCCACTCGGCCATTAGAAGGAAGGACACCAGCTTCCCTAGCTTGTGTCACCTCGTCGGGCACTCTCTCGTCACCAGCTTCTACTGGAACAATGGCTAACTCATTGCTGTTAGCGCAGCGCATGGCGGCGGCCGCCAGCGCAGCCTGCGCCTCTTCCCTAGCACGCACGAGCGATATAATATCGGACTGAGACCCTCGGGTCTCGGCACCGCAATCGTCTAAAATGCTCGCCAGGTGATCATCCAAGAAGGCATTTAGAATGCGGAAAGATGGCAAGGGGTTACCTGCGGCGTCCATGTTCTTGTCTGCGATGCGGAGTTTGGCGCTCTCCAAGGAAGAGAGATCACCGAGCTTGGCCTTGGCCCGAACGCTAGGAGCGCGCTGCACCACCGGGATCGCCTTGGTGCGCCTGGCCTTGTTGTTAGTACCCGTCGCCCCCAGCGCCGCCCCCAACTCTCCACCAAGGTCAGAAGTCTCCACCTCCGCCACCACCATGGCCTGCTTGTTAGCCAGTTTCCTCCCCGCCATTTTCTTAGGTTGCCGCCCAGCGCTGTTGGAGCCCCGCCGCGGAGCAGGCGTAAGGTCGCCACCCTCGATCACCACGCAACCAGAGTCCGCCCCCACGGCCACTGGAGAGGATGAGGAAGGAAGAGAAGCAGCCGAGGAGACCCCGCCCGCGCCACTCAGAGTCGCCGCCACCTGGATCGGGGCAGGGTTGGTCCCGAACTCGTTGAAGGAAAGCTCCAGCGACCGGGCGAGCGGAGGCACGCTCACCACGGTGTCCTGAGTCGCCACCCCAATGGCACCAGTCTCAGCGGACAACGCACCCAGCTTATCCCAAGTTTCCGTGTCAATGGATGTATCCTGGATGCTGTCATCTTGTTCCTCCCCCCTGTCTTGCATCTTGGCATCCTGGATCGCCGCATAACTAGGGCCACCCTCACACCCATGCAGCTCTTTGCCTAGTTCAACCCTACCATGTTTGTCATTGCCCAGCGGCCGCGTGCCCGGATTCGCGTCCTTGGCAGGAGGATTGGAAGGGCCAGATCCAAGCACGACCCGCTCACCACCCCTTTTGGGCAGGGTCTCACGCTCCACCTTGATTTGATATCCCTCGTGGTTGAACACACCTCGACGACACCATTCAGCTTCTCCGGGGCTTTGCAAGCGAGCTTCATCCGAACAGGCCCCAACCTGATCAGAGACAGTTCATCGACCACGATTGGCCGGCCCAGCATCCGGAACCCCTCCCTGATGCGGTCTTCACGTCTATGCTTCTTTGGAATGCCATGGAGCCGCACCCAAGTCTCCGGCATCACCATGGGCTGGACCTCCTCGTGAAGCATGTCGCGCAAACGCGTAGTAATGTCATTGATAGACAAAAACAACTTACCGCTTGATTTCGCCATGTGTAACAGATCTGCAGAAGGAAAGACCACCACGAAATCGTCATCGCCCACTTGTGTTACCTGCCAATCCCAATCTCCGGTCACCATGTGCTTCAGTTCTTGTTTGAGAATCCGAAGATTAAGCTTCCCCGGCTCCGCAGAGAGGATGGCAGCGTTCTTGATGCGAGCATCGATGGGGGCTTCGGTCTCATCCTCATCCTCAAACTCTAGGCAAAAGAAACCTTCCCCAGAGATGGCACTTCCCATGATTTGAAGGTGAAGCTACCGGCCCCTAGTCGGACAGTGAGCGGACACGTGCCCTTCTTCCTTGCAGAGCACAGAGAGGGGCAAGAACTTGCACTTGGATTGGTAGTGTCCGAGGCGCCCGCACTTGAAGCACTCCACGTCCGGTGCCTCCTCCACTGGGATGGGCTCCTCCGCTGTACCCTTAGATGTGGAGGGCAGCGCCACCGCCAGTGGATCTGCAGGCGCACGCGGCTTCTTAGCCATTGGGTCCCCGTGGCCCCCACCACAGTTGGGGTGAGCCTCATGCTTCCTCTCAAGCTCGCGCCGCCGCTGATGAACCTTCTTCTTCTTCTTGCGCTCCTGCTGCTGGATCCACCACGGGGGAGGAGGACCCCAATCCCCCTCACGCCCGCCATGGTCGCGAGATCCGCCACGTTCTTCTCTGGCCTCGCGGCCACCCGAACGCTCGCGCATCACGTGCTTCGCCTTGTCGCGCAGCTCCTGCTCCCTGCGCCGCTCCGCCTCCGGATCTGAAATCTCCATCGGTCTCTTGTCTGCACGCCGATCTCCCATCACCACCGCCGTGAAGGAATGGAGGAGGGGGAAGGAGGGGGGCAGATCTTGATCGTGCGGGCGGAGTGAGTGAGGCGCCGCACCTCGCGAGTGGTGGCTGGAAACCCTAAATGGGGATCCAGGCAACCCCTCCTCACCCACTTATAGCCAGTGGTCGGGCGAGTACCGGACCGAGGCGCGTTGGGCCGATGAGGCATGTGGGGCCGCATGTCCGAGGCCATCTCCAGGCCCAACCCCACTGGAGGGTCAGATACGGACCCAGACTGTCCCCACAGCCCAGGCCCAGAACCGTCAGCCAGCCCCGCACCCGACGTCAGCCCAGGAAGGACCCCGCAGACGGCCCGTCCGGCCCAACCCTAGGGCACGGTGCCGAGCGCATCGCCTCCAGACCGCACGGCGCCCCCGCCGCCTCCGCCGCCGCCAACTCATGGGGCGCCGGCAGGCACGGCCAGTCCTCCCTGGACAACTCCGTCTGAGACACCATCAGGCTCGCCGCCGTCTTGGATCTAATAAGCGTCGCCGCCCCCGACGAACCGCCAGCACCCGGGCCCGAGCTGCACGACCTCGTCGGCAGCCAGATGCGCGAGGCCATGGTTCTGAAGCCTCGGCCGCCCGGCGCGAAGCGCCTCCCATGCCCCGAGCCCGAGCCCGCACCACTCTTCTTCGCCGCAAAGGCCACGAAATCTCCGATCGACGGCCCTGCAGGCACCGCGCACAGGCCCCGCTCCGAATCCAGCTCCCCGTCATCGGCCTCGTCCTCCGAGTCCTCCGCCGCCAGCGCCTAAAAGCGGTGTGGCGACCGCCGCCCCCCGCTGCAGGTGAGCCGGCGCGGCCCTCCCCGCCGCTCACCTGGTGGCCGCTCGCGCTGCGCCGGACCACAGACCAGTCCGCCGTCACCTCCGCGGTCGGCTCCCGCACCGTAGCAGGCGCGTCGCCCGCGCTGTCGCCTACCCGTCTCATACACCCAACCTACGGCACCTCAACATGAAACAAAAAGGCATGGGCATGATGTACAGGTAAAGCATTACAAAACATGAACACAGAGCTATCCCCAGAAACCACTAGAACGTGCTCAAAAGAACATGGCAAGATAGCGAATAATAACAGTTCCACAGACTTAGCAGAAAATCACTGGGCATGGCAGAAATAACATCATGTTGCAATGTTTAGAGGTAGTAAACTACCAGTTACAGCAAGCTAACATGGCAACCTTTTGCATGGCATGCTAGTACTGAAAGCACTTAACAACACTTCCTTACTTAACTTATTCCAAGGATCAACAGAAAACATGGTAGCATCCATGTAAACATGGCAACTAATATGACAGATTCAGACTTAGTGAAAATAACAGTTCATGGCAGAAACAACGATAAGTAGGCATGTTGGTCAGCTTATACCACTCACCACAGAGCATTACATGGCATGTGAAGTCAACCAACAGTAATATGGCATAGTTATGAAGCTAAGCATGGAAATAGCAAGTTCATAGGGTGCACGGATCACTAGGAAAATACATGGCAAAACTGAACTTAAAGTTAACAGGCTGACAGCAACATTATTTAGCAATTTTAGAGCACGATAACAACAATCTACGGCAAGCCATAATTTCAAAAAAGGGCATGAATAGATAGAGAATAACATGTAAAACAAAACATCCTTAGTGAACATCTCCATATTATGCATAGAACTCATGGTAACAGCAGGTTTACATGGCATCACAATGTTTCAGCTACAGACTTAGCAGAAATGACTAAGTCATAGAAATCAGCAACATCACGGAGGCTATTTTGCATGCTTGTGCTACTCACCACATAGATCACAAAAATACAAGACAAGCACATCTGTAAATATGGCGTGATTTAATTCAAAACTCATGTAGAGATCATGCTCATATGATGCACGCACAAAATACAATGAAAAAGACAAATCACCAAGTCATAACAGTCTCAGCAGGTTAACATCATATAGCACTCTTGCAACGATGATTAGGGCATCAAGTTGGACTCAAACAAGCATGGCACAATGGAACAAAATGAATAGCATCTCACAATGAACATTTTTACATATTATATGCACAAATCGGAGCAATATGCATGAAGTTATGGCAGGTCAAACATACATGGAGTTTGAAAATCAGGGACTTAGACATATTTCACCTCGCAGAAAACTGGATGGAGCCGTGCGGGATGGAGGGAACCAGGGCGGTGGCGGAGCGTTTGGATGCGGGGATGGGTGGATCTCATCCATCTTCCCGGATCCGGCGCCGGCGAGAGCTCCGGTGAGCTCTCCGGCGAGGGGGAGGCCGGTGAGGGGCGCGGGACGATGGAGGAGGTCGGGGACGGCGCGGGGCTCCTCCGGTGAGCTCCGGCGTGGGGCGGCGAGCAGGGCGAGGGACGGGCCAGCCACGGCGCGGGGCAGCGCCCGCGGCTAGCGGCGCGGGACAGCGGAGATGCAAGGCTGCGGCGGGGCCACGCCGGCGAGGAGGCACGGCGCACGGCGGGGGGGCGCGGACGAGCGACGGGCTCCCGGGCGGCGGGGACGCACCAGGCGGCGGCAGGGCAGGCTCGGCCCGGTTCCGGGCCGCGGCGGGTGCGGGGAAGTGGGGCGCGGTGGCGCGGGACAGGTGGCGGGGTGCGGTTGGCTGCGGCGGCGGAGGACATGACGTGTCAGCGCGCGATTCACCGGGGTGAGGTGGAGGCTGGACGTGTCTGGCGGCGGGGATCTGTCCGATGGCGCGAGGTGGAAGAAGGCTAGGGTTAGGGTGGATTCATCCGCGAATTTCGAGGGAGGGTGTGTTTATATATGTAGAGGGAGCTAGGAGAGTCCAAATGAGGTGCGGTTTTCGCCCACATGATTGTGATCGAACGACCGAGAGCATGGAGGGGTTTGGATGGGCTAGTGGGCTGATTTGGAGGGGTGCTAGGCTGCAAAGAGAGAGGGGTTCCGGGCTACGCGGTTAACCGTTGGGGCGTCAAGCGGACTCCGAATGCGACGAAAATTAACAGGCGGTCTACCTACTCTAAAACAACACCGCACGCCAACTTTCATCCCATTCCGAGAACATTTTTATGCCACTTATAAAATAATATTTCAGAGGTGCCGCTGGCGTGTGCGAGTGTGGTTGGGCTCAGAACGGACAACGGAGAGAACTGGGGAAGCCCGAACGGATGCAAGTTTGAAAAACATGCAGATGAAATGCAGATGATGACATGGCAAAATGCAACACGCAAGCAAATGACATGGCAACAACGGCAAATAACTGGAGGACACCTGGCGCATCAGATTCGGGGCGTTACAGCTGGGCACAGGGGCTGCGCTCGGGTCACGCCCAAGCGTACGCCACCCAGCCAGGTCCCCCGGACCTGGTCGTCGCGCGCCCCTCCCTAGCCGAGCCTCGGTGAGGGCAAAGGTATGAAGGTCGTTTGAGCGTCAAGGGGGACTCCTGAGCATCACGACTCAGGAGCCTAACCGGCCACGTAGCCCCTCACTCCTTGGTCTCGTCCTGGTGATCCGGACGACCCAACGGCGGTTGAGGTATGTGCAGGGTCGGGCCCTGCCGACGTAGAACACTAGACCTACTCCTGCATCTCCTTTGCGTAAGCTGTTTGCGCGTCAAGGGGGACTCCTGAGCATCGCGACTCAGGAGCCTAACTGGCCACGTAGCCCCTCACTCCTTGGTCTCGTCCTGGTGATCCGGACGACTCAGCGACGGCTGAGGTATGCACGGGGTCGGGCTCTACCGATGTAGAACGTACAGCAAATGGGAAGGAAATCACAAAATCTCAAAGCAAATATTACAAGACATATTGTTCTCCCAATACCAAACGCAAGTTTAAAACGCCTCCACGAAGCATGGTGCATGTTGCAGGAGTTTAAACAGGAAAGGAGCCGCAAGCAAGTGACCCCTGGACACCGCCGTCGCCCGCAAGGGATGCGCCTTCCTTGGTGGCGTTGCCTTCACCTGCACTGCTTGCCGGAGTGGCAGGATCAGTAGCACCACCGATCGAAGGCGCGGGAGCGAAGGCGTGGAATTTCTTCAGCAGGGCCTCCACCTAACCCTTCATGGCTGTGGCAGCGGCTGCACAGTGCTCGTCGTCCACAGGCTCCAGCAGCTCGTCAAGGCGGGCGGCGGGATCGCGAAGATGGAGGTGGCTGAAGACACGCGTCAACACGGCTGAGGAAAGGACGCGGGCTTCTCCCTCTGCCATAGGGCCGATACCGCTCAAGACATCCTCAAGCGCCTCGACCAGATAGGGAAGCAGCTGGGCGGGGCCGTCCTCGTTGGTGGTCAGCGGCTCCTCCAAGCCCTTCTTGCAGAGTGCCCGCAGTGCCGCGCGGGACCTCTGCTCTAGAAGTGCGAAGGCCGCGCGGTCCTCCACCAGGACCTTCGCCTTGGCATCAAGTTCGGCCTTCTCTGCCTCCACCTTTTGCTCCAGCTTCTCCAGCCGGCTCCGTTCCGTGGCCTGCGCCTTCGCCAACTCCTCCAGATCGGCGTCGCGACCCTTGATGGCGTCCTCCCGGGCCTTCATCTTCTCCTCCTCCGCCTTGCGGCCATGGTCTTCTTCCGCACGCTCGTTACGCAGGGTCTTCAGCTCGGCCTCCAGCACCCGGCAGCGATCCTGGGCGGCCTCAACATCCTTCAGCGCCACCTCGCGAGTGGCCGCGGCATGGGCGGTGGCCTGCTTCTCCTTCTCGGAGGTCGCCGCGGCCTGGCTCAGCGGTGCCCGAATGGACATGTCTAAGTGAAGCCAGCCGGAGACTAGCTCCAAGCGCCCGGCTACCAGGTGGGGGTCGGCGCCCTGAAGATCTTCTCGCAGCCGGGTCATCTTAGAAAGACTGCGCTCCAAGACGTCAGGGGAGGCGGAAGGATTTGGAATCTGCGGTGCAGCAGGAGGAAGAAGAGGCAACATCGTCACCATAGCCTGTGAGACTGGGGGCTCCCAAGCTTTGGGGACCCCAGCAGCCGAACCGGACACCGGCGCCTTCGGAGCCAGCGGGGCCACGGGGGCTGACTCCTCCCGAGGATCCTCCCCCAGGCCTCGCGAGGACGCTCGAGCCGGAGAGACATGAGCGCCAACACTGTCCCTCTCCACGGAGGGAGGCGCAGCCGCGGCAGGCAGATTGGTCCCAAACAGCACCACCGCCTCCTCCTTCCTCTTCTTCACCGCAGGCGTCGGCCTAATTGCACAGCGGAGCGGCATCAAGAATAAGCATCATAAGCAAGAACGATGTGGATCAAGAACACTTACTAGTCCACCGCGGTGTAGTCCTCCACTTGTTAAGCTTGAAGCCTGAGAGCCTCGCAGCCTGAGGCCCGGGCGCACGGGCTCTAGGAGCAGAATCAGGGGCAGCAGATGGGACAGTGGCATCCCTAGGCGGCGTCAGAGCAGGAGCGTCATCGTGGGAGATCAGCGCCAACCTGCCCCTCGTCGGAACCACGGGAGGCTCCCCTTTCTACGAGGGGACATCGGACTCATCATCGTCATCAGGCATGGTGTGGAGGGCGTCGTCCTGGCGCAAGGGGGAGGTCTCCCCCATCCCCTCGGGGGTCGCCTCCGAGTCACGCTCCTCTCCCTCCTCCTCTTCCTCCTCCTCGCAGGAGTCGCCAGAAGACACGTCCACTAGCGCCATCGCCTTCGGGACCACAAGGGGCGCCGGCGGCACTAGGCCGTGCTCGTCAAAGGTGGGCATGGCGGCCACAACCTGCGCCCCGTCCTTGTGAAGGAACAAGGGAACGATGGCGCTCAGCGGATACTCTTGGTCGTCCCCGACCAACAGGCGGAGAGCCACAGCTAGCTCCTCGTCAGACAAGGCCCCCGGACTCAGGCGAAGCTTGCCTTCTTCTCCCCCAAGCGTCCACAAGGGGCGCGAGCGCGCCTGGAGCGGAGCCACCCATAGCATCAGGAACTCCCTCAGGAGCATTGCCCCCGTCAGCTTTGCCGCCTTCGCGTTGCCCGGCTTTAGGTCGGCGGTCATCTTCTCCAGCACCGACGTTGCCCGGTCATCAGTAAGCTTCACGCGGGACCACCCCTTGTCAGACTGGGGTATCTCCGTCGGCAGCCTCAACCGGGGGTTGACACACTTGGCATCCACCATGACCCACTTGCTCTTGAAGCCATCAGCCTTCTTCCGGGCCTTCGATATCGCGTTGGCCTTGCCGGCCGCGACGAAGTTGGCACTCCCTGAGGTGTGGCCGTTGTTGATTCGAAGGAAGAAGAAGTGGCGCAGTAGAGCCACGGACTGCATCACGCCAACATACGCCTCGCAGTACAAGGCGAATATCGACAAGAGAAGATGGAGTTGGGATGGAGATGAAGGGCATGCAACCTGTATTGGCGGAGGACGGCATAGAAGAAGTCGGAGAAGGGGGGAACCAGGCCCGCGACGATGATGCTCATGAAGAAGGGGTAGAAGGTGCTCCCCTGAGCCTCCGGCTCGGCGGAGGCGGCCCGGAGCTTGGTCTCCCCTTCTAGTTGCTCTCCCCCACCATCAACAGGCGCGTGGCGGCGAGGTTCTTCTCCGAGACATTGGGCGCGTCCAGAGCCAGCTCATACACAGCAGGCGGCGCGGCAGCCTTGGCCTTTCGGGGCGCCATTGGTCGAAGCTCGAAAGGGGATGAAGCAGATCTAGAGATTTCGGAAGCAAGGAGCGAGAAAAAAGGGGGATCTGGAGCAAGGCGCAGGAAAGCAATGAAGGCAAGCATTGCCCGCGCCAGCCTTTTGTCAGACGGGCAGTTGCCGAGGCAGCGTGGGGAAGTGGAGACGCCCACGTCCAATCAATCGCCACACATCGACAAAGGCTGCAGGCTGTTGGGGCCCGTAACGCTCTACACTTGCCCTTTGGCTTCGCCTCGAATCCAAGTCCGAGCACGCCTTGGGCCCGGGGGCTACTATCGGCGTCCTGGGAATGGGGGTCCCCAGACTTGCCTGCCTGCGGCCCATGGCGTGGCTCCACCAGCGGCCCCGTACATCCCATCTTCACCAGCAAACACTCAAGACCCTCACGAGGGGCCAAGCCTCACGAGGCGGACGAAACAGGACCTCCTCGGGAGCGACCACACCAGGCTGGCTCGCGAGGGGCGGAGAGATCAAGGCAGGGGACACATCGCGAGGTTCCTATGCCGCAAGCCATGACGACTCAAGCCAGGCGAGCGTCAGGAGGGCGACAGTGCGCAGTGTCCTTGTTTCCTCTTTGGTGCTAAATGGGCAAGCGCAGGCGAGGAGTCCCGAGGCATCAGGCAAAGGTTTCCATATGGGTGCAACGAGACCAAGACCAGCGGGACCACAAGACGGAGGTCATCGTGGAGCCCAAGACGGCGTCACCACCAGAGCCTTTGGCAGGCGAAGACTACCTTTAGTCAGGATAACTTGTACTAGTTGTCTCCCTTCGAATTTGGCCGTTGTTGGCTGCCTTCCCGCTCAATATTTGGGGAGAGGACTAGGGCCTCTATAAATAGGACTAGCCACCACAGTAGGAGGCAACTCATCTTGGACAAGATCCATTCCATCCTCACGCTCATCGAGCACAAGAACACCTCTCCTCAGGAGGCTGTTCTTCCCCTGTAACTGCTCATCCTCAGCCCAAGAGGCAATCCACCACACCACACTGGAGTAGGGTATTACACCACAACCGTGGCCCGAACCAGTATAAACTCTTGTGTCTCTCTTGTGTTGCGGGTTCGTCGAGCTAGGCTTTGAGATCGCGGTGAAGCTGAGGGCGTGATTAGGTAGGGGGAGATCTTTGTGCGCACCCCAGTGTTCGACCCTCAAGGGTTTTGCCGGAACCCGAAATCCGACAAGCGTGGTGAGTAGTGAGGGTGTCCAGGGCAGCTCCATGCTTATCCTCCAATTCCTTGGTGCGTTGCTGCACCAGAGCCTCCAAGTTTTCGTCCTTGGCATGGAGGGTAGCCTCGAGTTTCTCCTCTCGAAGGGAGATCTCTCGCTCCCTGGCGTCCAGAGATACCTTGCGGTCCGCAAACGTGTTTCCCTAGCCATGACATCCTCCCTCGTCATCAGGAGGGTCTCTTGCTGCCTCATTAGCACCTTGAACTGCTTGTCGTTCCACTCGCGCAGCTCCACGCACTTGTCCTTCAGCCTCTGGTCCACCTTGCTGGCGGACTCACGCCGCTCCTTGAGCGACTGCCACTTCTAGTTGTGCTAGGCATGCATCTCCTTCATGCCCGCCGCCATGATTCCATGAAAGACAGGTCCATGGCAATGGCAGCTGAGTCAGCGGCCTCTCCGGCTCCCTGGTAGAGCAGAGCCAGGAGGCGTTGGAGATCTTCATCGAGCTCTGCATCCGTGGTGAGGGACAGGCCGGGGGCTCCAGCTCTGGGTGGTGACAGCACCATTGCCAGCGCTCGAGGGAGGTGACGGAATCTCAGCAACGGTCCCGCTGGTGGGTAATGGGCCCATGGTCTGGAGTGGGATCTTCATCACAATGGCCGCTTCCCCTACCGGGGCGTCCTCTGAAGAACGCCCCATCACCGCCAAGGAGCCCTGAACATCCCCAGCATCGAGATCCTGACCCTCAGCGGCTGCGAGCTCCGTGGCTTCATCCGCGGTAGCCCTCCCTATGTCAGCCACCACCTCTAGCAAATCTGGTTCTTCGGTTCGAGGGGCTGCATATGAAAGGACCAGTGAACAACGAACAAATGGAAATTTCGAAGCGTATAAAGAAACCAGTGGAAGTAATCAGAGCATAAAAGAAAAGAAGAATTATTAAGAAAGATACCTGGGGAGGTCTGTCGGGCTGGGGTCTCTGTTTCCCCGGCAACGGCTATTGCCGAGTCATGAACCTCGTCCTCTGCCGGGGTAGACTCGGTAGCCTTCCGCGCAGTCTCAGCTTCGGAAGGTTCCACGATGGTTTCTTCGGCTTGAGCGGCAGAGGAAGCATGCCCTTCAGGGAGGGGCTCGCCCTGCGTCATCTCGCCTCCTCCTCCTCTTGGGGGACGGAGAGGCTGTCTCCATCATCTCCGGTGGGCGGGGCCAAGTCTCCGCTCCTTGTCCGAGGGCTGGACTGGGGACTTAGTACTAGGATTTCTGCGTCCTCCCCCTCCAAAGCCGAGCCCTCCATGCCCTTCAATGACCCAAGGCGTCGGAGCCTCTTTCGGGAACGATGGACGAGGATCTCCATGTCCTCCTCCACTTCCCTGCCGACAACAAAAGGTTAGTCAGCAAAAGCACTCAAGTCTGCCTGAAAGATATCTACCACAAAAGGGAATCTTCCTTAATCTTCTACGATGAGCACGGAGTTCAAGTTGAACTCCGTGGGAGGGGGATACTCCCGTCCTCTCTTTAGAGGGGAAGACGAGATCTGTGAGGTGCTCGAGCCGGCGCGGGGGCTGGACTCTGCCTCCGTGACCGCCGGTCGTTTGGCGGAAGGAGCCTTGGACTAAGCAAGGCGAGGGGATTGGCGACACGCCACCTCGGCCTTGGAGACTTGGTGGAGGTATTCTTCACCCTCTTGGTGGCGGGCGTTGGGTTGGAGGTCGCCGCCCCTTGGGCCGCGGCGCGCCGGCGGGTGCGCTGGTCTGGGTCCGGTGCAGGGGCTTGTGGTCCAGCCGCAAGCCACTCATATTCAAGGCCTGCTGCCGCGTCCTCCTCCCTCTCATCCTCCTCTTCCTCCTGGAGCTCCGTTGCTGCTGTGGCTAGGGCGTCCAGCCCAGCAAAGTCAACCCTGGCAGATCCTTCTGCGGCTTGCGCTTCGCTGCCGCCCTGGGACGAACTTCCGTTCCCAGCTTTCCCTTTGCCTTTCCCGGCCTTTGTGGCCTTCTCTATCACTGTGTGGCGGGCCGCCTTGTCTTCCTCGACACTCTTCAGACTATATGCCACCTCCGCGACAGAGGTACGTTTATACATCCCACCCTTAGTCCTGGTGGCCCTTTCCACCAGGGAGCTTGACTACTGGAGCTCTTCATCGAGAGTGGGGAGCTTCCAAGAGCCCGATACCCCTTCAGCATTGCTATCCGGCATCCACTTCAGTATCTGGTCCTAGGCAGAGTTGATGTTCAGGGGGATGACGGTTGCCGGAAGCTTGAACAACTCAAAGCGGCCAAACAGTTGGTCGCACAACCAACCGTGGCCATAAACTGACAAGTTGTTGGCCAATCCTGGCAGCAACCTCATCTTGTTTACCATGTCTCCATACAGCCATGCAGGTCGGTCCCTTTCCTGCAGCGGTGAGATGCAGCGGAGAAGAAAATCTGCCCCCACATGCTCAATGGTTAACCCGGCAGCCGCCAGACGGGTGATCCTGTTGATTGCCGGGCGCAGCCTATCCTTAGTGAGCCCTCTCAAGCTCCAATCCTTGCCTCGCTCGACGCACTCCTGTCGTGCTTCGCAGAACTCAGGGGCTTCCTTGTCCTGGATCCAGCACCAATCTCCTCTCCATTCATTCCACCTCTCGTGCTGGTACCCAGGGAGGTAATCCCATGTCTTCCATGGCGAGCGCGGCATCTAGCTGATGATTCCGGAGCGGTCGACTTTCCTCTCGACCCTCGAGACGAAGTAATGCCGAAACATATCCACATTGGGCATCACTCCGATGAAATTCTCGCACAAATACGCGAAGATGGCCATAGGCGCCATTGCATTGGGCGTGAAATAGAGGAGATGGAACCCATAGATGTTCATAATCGCCTTGAAGAACTCGGAGAAGGGGGACAGAGGCCGCAGATGAAGTAAGCGGCAAAGAACCGATAAGAATCAGGGGGATACACCTCACCCGCCTCGTAAACTATGGGCGCCCCATGCCCTTTCTCAACAGGCCGCCCCACAGATACCCGTACTTCACCTGAAGAACGGGGCCGCTCAAGGTGGACGGAACGAAGACGACGTCCTCGCAACGCTTCTTGTTCAACTCCGCCGACCTCTTGCTCCCCTCGGCAGTGGCCTCCTTCGCCGCGGCCATCGGCTTTCTCTTCTCCGCGGGTTTCTTCCCCATTCCCGTGGCAACACAGGGAGGGGAGGGATTCATTGGGGAGGGTGGTGGTGGAGGGAGGAGCGAGATGAGGAACTGTCACTTGGCTTGCCGAGGAAGAAGTTGGAGGAGCGGGGAGAGAGACAGTTGAATCGTGCTGCCCTCTTTTTCCCTACTCTTATGGGGGGAAAAGCGGGCAGATGCGCGACGCTTCAGAAAGTTACCGTTTTACCATAACTGCAACTGTGCCACGACCCCACGACGCGCAGTAATTGCGCAAAGTGGACGTTGGATTGACATGTCGTCATGGCGAAACGACGCGCACAACCCTCTCCTGCCACATGTTCGTGCACTGTTTGGGGCCTAACCCAACATGCCATGCGACACGTATGGCTCAGGCCCGGGGGCTCATGTCGGGGAAAATATACAAGGGTATGCAATTTCCCCTGACTCGTGCACGGACAAGCCAAGCCCAGGCCAGAGTTCAAAGAATCAAGATATTTGAACAACCAGCATGCAGCTCAGAGAGACTAAGGCCAAGCCAGAGGAGCAAGATATCACCAAGAGAATAGCCTCTCTTGCCGGACAAGCAAGCCCGGCAAGGGGCCAGGCCACCCCCAGAAGCAGGCGCCCCGGCCGGGCCTGCCGGGACTCGCGGAGGCAAAACCACATCACCAACCACTCAAGCCGCAAGGTGGTTAAGTGGTAGCCATTCGCCGCATGGAAGCCATTTCCTACAGAAGAACCCCACAGTTGACACACTCCTGCGATGTGTCAAGAGAACAGGCGCGGAGCTGGCAAGATAGCCCGGCAAGCCTTGCCGGGCAACCAGTGATGTTACACTAAGCGGTGCTTTTAATGCGCCCTGTCAGCCCACAGAGTTAGGTATGATAGCACTGTTTGCTATCATATCAGTGCATAATGACTACTTTGCCATTATGGTGACCCCTTGATCTATAAAAGGAGGCCCATGGCACCCGTAGAACGGGTTTGGAAAGTTGATGAACCCAGACCCGCATACGCGTGTAGTCACTACTGCCCAAAGGCAGCCCTAGCCGGGCAACTGTACTATGCTTCACAACATCCATTCCACCATCAATCCACCAAAGCAAGAGTAGGGTTTTACGCCTCGCGGCGGCCCGAACCAGGGTAAATTGCTTGTGTGCTCTCTGCCGTGCTGCCGTATGCTGGTCTGCTCTTTGTGCAATGCAACGTCCCCCTGCCGAACCAGCAAGGGTCCTCCCGGTCCCATAGTTGGCCCCGGATATCCCGCGACAAAGTATATAATTCATACTACCATGACAATGGTCTAGAAGTCTTCCTGAAGGCGGTAAAGGATGGGCGAGCGATCGTCACAAGGGGTTGGACAAAAGTTGTTCGCGCCCACGGCATGCAGGAGGGCACATTATGGGCACTACGCTTCTTCAACACCATCGGCTGCCAAAATGATTTACACTTCTCTCTTCACCTTTACTGCCTATAAATATTGTGGTTCGTCATAGTTAATTGCTGCCTAATCCTATAATTACTAAATATATTGTACTGAGAATTTTATTGATGGATTGGTTGTTGAAAATTTGTGCAGAGAATTTGAATTCCACATTTCATATTTCAAAACTTCCAATTTGAATAATAAACTACAAGGGAAAATAAATAGGAGCGAATAAAATAATGTACACATGGTTAGAAAGAAAACAACGTGCAGACGGTTCTGTGACATGAAACATTAGCGATGCTCAACGGATGCACACACGGTTTCATCCCATATGCGTGCGCGATTGCTACTTGTGATCTGCGTTGGGATTTCACCCAAGAGGAAAGGAAGATGCAGTATAGTAGAGATAAGTATTTCCCTCAGTTAAGAACAAAGCTTAGCAATCTAGTAGGAGAACCAAGCAACAACTTGTTAGCAGCACCTGCATACAAACAACAAATCCTTGCAACCCAACACAAACAAGGGGTTGTCAATCCCTTGACAGTCACGAGCAAGATTAAATTGTATGGTATTTATAGATAGAACTGTCAGGGTAAACGAACAGGGGTATGTGTTTCCCCCTGACTCGTGCACGGACAGTCAATCACCGACTAGCAAAAATCTAAGATCAGATCAAGGCACGAAGGGATCAGTTCATTGATGGATCAAAGTGCTGATCAAGAAGACCAAGACTAGCGAGAGGGGCAAAATATCACTAAGGGAAGAACTTCCCTTGGCGGGTAGGCGAGCCTGTCAAGGTTGGGGCTACCCCGGAAGGATGCCTCCAAGATCGTCCCGGCAAGCCTGCCAGGGCTTGCGCAGGCCAACCACTCCACCGCGCCACCTCACAGCAATGCCCGTCATCAATCAGCGCGGTGTCAAGCTCCTAAGTGACTAAGTGGATGCTTCCTGCCACATGGCAGACACTTCCTACAGAAAATACCTCCAAATGACACCCGTCCTGAGACGTGTCAAGCAAGCAGGCGCGAAACAGGCAAAACAGCCTAGCAGGGCCTGCCGGGCATGCTCTGATGTGACACTGAGTGGCGCATTCAATGTGCTCTGTCAGCCTGTAGAGTTAGGTATGATAGCACTGTTTTCTATCTAATCGGTATGTAAAGACTTATTTGCCATTGTGGTGGCCCCTTCACCTATAAAAGGAGGCCCATGGCAACCGTAGAAGGGTTTGTTCAGACTCTCACACCATTATCCACCATCAATCCACCAAAGTAGGAGTAGGGTTTTACACCTCGCAGTGGCCCGAACCTTGGTAAAACTGGCCGTGTGATCTCTGTCGTGTTGTGTTACGCTTCTCCACTCTTTGTGCAACGTGCCCGGCCCCCCGCAGAACCAAAAGGGGACCATGGCCCCGTAGGTGGCCATGGTTTCCCACGACATCTTTGGCGTGCCAGGTTGGGGGATCTATTTCACGAACCCGAGAGCGTAAGCAGCGCATCATCTTCATCACCTGCTCTACAAACAACGTCATTATTTAATGGTGCCAGGAAGAAGGCGGAGAAGGACAAGGATAGAGTGGGAGAACAACATCGCTTCCCCCTCTGGTCCTGTCCGAATTGCATCACCTCCTTCCGATGCGGCCACAACAACGATGGAAAACCAGCAAATAGGGCGACAAGACCACACCATGCCGATCAGGCAGCGTGGATGCACCGCGTGCCCTGTTCGGGGAAGAGGGCGATGCGCAAGGGTACAGGGTTTCTCTCTCTCTCTCTCTCTCTCTGCCACTCTCACTTTTCGACAATCGAGCTACTTTGGGTTTTAGTATCATGAGCGTCGATGAGCCCGCGCGACACTCGGTTCAGCATTTACCCTGCTTAGGGAAATCCTAAGTAGAGCGTCGGTGCGAAATGTTGATCGATGCCCCTGCAAGTACGCTCCGGCAAGGCTATCCGTGTTGGCGTGACTTTTGTGCCAGTCGCCGTTGGATTGTTCAGAAAATGTGAAGAGAAGGAGGGAGAAACCCGCCGTGCCCAACATCGCATCCTGTCGCCCGCAAGATATATATGATCTTGATCGACCCCTGCCGGGGACTGGAGATCGATACACGTGCAGCACCATCCTTCCCAAAGCTTACGAGCCCAACAAGAGGCCACGGCAGAAAGGAGTACATGGGGACACAGATAAGAGCTAAGTTCATGCCATCCTTTCGTTATTACAGGTTCTTTTAGATCTACGTATTCGTTTATCCCTTGAGTACCAAAGTGTTCGTGCGATGAAATCTTTCACAAGATGGTACCTCTGATAGATTCCTGTTTGCACCCTCGTTCCGTTCAGAGCCAGCTCGCGGAACAAGTGGCTGCGTCAGAAACTACCGAGGAAAAACCTGCCAGGACGGATCCACGCCAAAATAAGTGTTAAGGGCCAAACCCTTACGACCATCGCGGCAATATGATACCGGCAGGCAACCTGAATGTGCATAGCGACTAATCATGCGGACACTGCATGGATGAAATTCAAAAGGGATAAACATGCGATTCAGATTAAACTAAAGTATCAAGCTCCCCATAAAAGCATGAACAGAACGAAGTCTAAACACATGGCATGCTTCATTGTTTTGATTACAGGACAACACAGTAGCAAGAGTAATTCAAGACCGGGCCTGCGATCTCATGGGGTTGCGCGAACACCGAGGACCTTGTCGGTGAGAGGGGTGGCGTTCTCCTTGGCGGCAGAACCGTCCGCGCCTGGCGGCGGCTTCCTGAAACCATCGGCAAGGTCGAGATCTGGGTGCCGGCAAGAAATATTGCTCGGGACCATGAAGTGGGCGATGCGGGCGAGCTTTCGGGATTCACTCGCGAAGCGGCCGGCCCTTCCTACTTGCTAGCTGAGTTGACTAGCCCTTCCATGCCCATTGTCGTAGTTTGGACAGAAAGCCGTTCGGCAATGTCACCCAAGCTCTTGGTCCAGAGATCGACCTGGCCAGAGTGGTTTGCCAACTTGTCTTCCGCATCCTTCCGGAGGTGCCTTGCGGTATCCAGATCCTTCGACAGCTGCTTCTCGCGAGCCTCGACGGATTCTATTGAGATGTCCAAGGAGCCGATCCTGGCCTACAGATCTTCAATTGTGTCGTTGGCTGTCACAAGGCCTTGGATCTTGGAGGAGAGCTGTGATTGTGTGTCCTTTAGAAGGGACTCTGCTTTCTGTGCCTCCTCGTTAAGGGTCGAGACCTCCTTGGTACTCCCGGCAAGCTTCTCTGTCAGCTCGGCCACATGCCGGTTGAGGTCCGCCTTGGTGGTACAGGCAGTGGCGAGGTCATCGGCAAGCTTCTTCTGCTGACCAGCAGAGTCGACTGTAAGGGCTTCCAGGGCAGCCTTGTGCTTGTCCTCCAGTTCTTTAGTGCGTTGCTAAACAAGGGCCTGCAGGTCATCATGCTTGGCACGAAGAGTGGTTTCGAGTTTCTCCTCCCGGAGAGCAATGCTCTGCTCTCTGGCGTCCAGAAGCGCCTTGTGCTCTACCAGGCACGCCTCCCAAGCAATGACGTCCTCTATTTTCATCGAGATCGTTTCCTCCTGCTTCAAAAGGACTTGAAACTGCTTGCGATGCCAGTCGCGCAGCTCCAGCCCCTTATCCTTCAGCCTTTGGTCCACCTTGTTGGCAGACTTGCGTTGTTCCTTGAGCTCCTGCCACTTCCGGCTGTGCTGCTCCCGTATCTCTTTGAGGCCCATGGCCATAGACTCCATGAAGGATAAGTCCATGGCAACAGAGACGGAGTCGTCCACCTCCTCTACCCCTTGGTACGGCGATGCCAGTATGCGCTGAAGCTCTTCATCAAGCTCCGCACTCACCGCCATTGACGAGCCAGGGGCTCCAAGTCCGAGCTGTGCAAGCACCAATGCCAGGTTGCTTCAAGATGGTGGCGAGACCTCCGCCGAGGTGCCAAATGAGGGAAGGGGGGGCATGGTTCGGAGGGGTACCTTCTCTTCAATCAGAACCACTCTTCCAGGGCGGGGGAACAGAGATCTCTGGCAACTTTGACCCCTTCCAGGATGAAGGAAGCTCCGATGAAGACGAGCTCTGCGAAGAGCCTTGACTCGATCGGGCACTGAGGTAATCATTCGTGACCGCTAGCTGCTTGGCGGGAAGGGCTTTGGCCCCGGAAAGACGAGGAGTGTGTCGACGCCCATCTTCAAGGACGCTGCTCTTGGACATGGCATCCTTCACCTTCTTGATGGCGGGCATAGCATCGGAGACTGTCGCTCTCGGTTAGCAGCCCACATAACAGGATGTGGGTCCAAGACCGGCTTGGGAGCCTGAGTGTCTGCCGCGAGCCACTCCTCCGCGGGCTCTTCCACCTTCGTGAGCTGCTCTCCATCCTGGGCCTCCGTCGCCGCAGTATATAGAGCCTTGATCCCGGCAGGATCCTCCCCTGCAGGTTCGTCATAGGCATCCTCACCTCCTGCAGGATTATCCCCGGCAACCCCTTCCGAGGCTTGTGCCTCATCTCTGCTGCGGGAGGAACCCCCCTGCTCTGTTTTTCCCCTTTCCACTGCCGCTTTCTTGGCCTTCGCCATCGCTGCGGCCCTCAACACCCTGTCCTCCTCCAGCCGCTTCTTGATGTATGCCACCTCTACCATGGAGGCCCTCTTGTACACTCTGGTCTCCACCCTAGAGGCCCACTCCTCCAGCGTGTAAGTCCATTCAAGCTCTTCGTCAAGCGTGGGCAATTGCCAATTGTCGGATTCAGGGTTCCGCAGACCCTTGAGAGGTCTGAACTGTGAGGTGCGCGCGACGAACTCGTCCTCCCCAGTCTGCCTACTCACCGAATCCATGGCCTAGCTCGACGAACCCCACGAACAAGAGACACAGCAGTTTATCCTGGTTCGGGCCACCTTGCGGTGTAATACCCTACTCCAGCTTTGTGGTGGATTGCCTCGAGGGGCTGAGGATGAACTAGTACAGTGGTTGAATAGCCTCAGGAGGTGAGGTGCTCTTGAGCTCGATGAGCTGGTGGATGAGAGGATGATCTGAATGACCCGTCCCTTTTCTATGGTGGTGGCTAAGTCCTATTTATGGTGGCCTTGGTCCTCTCACCAAGTGTAGGCGGGAAGGGATCCCACAACGTCCAAATTTGAAGGGAGACAACTAGTACAAGTATCGTGACAGAAGTCGTCTTCGCCTGCAAAAGCCTCTGGTGGTGACGCTATAGTGGGCTCTGCGATGACCTCCGTCCTGCCGTGCTGGTAGTCTTTGTCTTGTTCACTGATATGGAAACCTTTGCTTGATTCCTCGGGACCCCGCGCCTGCGCTTGCCTCCTTAGCACCAAAGAGGAAATTGGTATACTGCGCCCGCTGGCGCCCGCCTGGCCTTGGTCGTCATGGCTCACGTCATATGAACCTCACAAGGTGCACCTTGCATAGATATCTCCGCTCCTCGGGAGCCAGCCTAGTGAGGCCCCCCCAGGAAGGTCTTGGTGTCGTCCGCCTCGCGAGGCTTGGCCCCTCGCGAGGGTCTTTCGTTGTTGTTCCTGAAGCTGGGCCATACCGGGCCGTTGACGGTGCCATGCCGTGGGCTGCAGGCAGGCAAGTCTTGGTACCCCCATTCCCAGGACGCCGACAGTAGCCCCCGGCCCCAAGGCACGCTCGAACTTGGCTTCAAGTCGAAGCCAAAGGGCAAGTGTGGAGCGTCGCGGGCCCCAACCGCATGCATCCTCGGGCGATGCGTGGTGATTGATGGGATGTGGGCGCCTCCGCTTCCCCATGCACTGCCTCGGCAATCATTTGACTTGACGAGACCCTGCTGCATGTAGACAAAACCATCATTGCGTGCGGTTGTGGCAGCCGGCTATTGGCCTCCTCTTGGCTATAAATGAGGAGAGGGGCGGAGCCCCCTTTGCTCCTCTCCTTCTTCCCTTCGCTCGCTCCTTCTTCTTCCTCTTTGCCTTTCCGTCTTGCTGTAGTACCCATGGTGCCGATCAGGAGGTTTCCCGCAGCGGAGAAAGGAAAAAGCCCCCGTGAGGAGTAGGGGCTGCTCCCGCCGAAGAAGAGGCTCGGCGCCCCCCCCCCCCATGATGCCGGCGTTAGGCCAGAGGTGACGCGGCCTTGGTACGAGCGTCCTCCGCCCGGCTTCCCACTTCCTCTGTACGGCCAGGTGTCGGTGTCAAAACTGGCGGATCTCGGGTAGGGGGTCCCAAACTGTGCGTCTAGGATCGATGGTAACAGGAGACAGGGGACACGATGTTTACCCAGGTTCGGGCCCTCTCTATGGAGGTAATACCCTACTTCCTACTTGATTGATCTTGATGAATATGAGTATTACAAGAGTTGATCTACCATTGTAATGGCTAAACCCTAAAAGTCTAGCCTGTATGACTGTGGTAATGAGTCTGTCTCCTCCAAACTAAGTCCTCCGGTTTATATAGACACCGGGAGGATCTAGCGTTACACCAAGTCGGTTACAAAGAAGGGAATCTACATGTTTGGTCGCCAAGCTTGCTTTCAATGCCAAGGAGAGTCCCATCCGGACACGGGTGCAGTCTTCGGTCTTCGTATCTTCACAGCCCATCAGTCCGGCCCATGGCTAACATGCCGGACGCCCGAGGACCCCTTAGTCCAGGACTCCCTCTGTAGCCCTTGAACCTGGCTTCAATGACAAGGTATCCGGCGCGTAGATCTCTCTTCGGCATTGCAAGGCGGGTTCCTCCTTCCGAACGCCAAGATAGTCTTCGGACGTATTAAACGTGTCCGGACCTGTAACACACGCACCACACACAACCGCAAAGGGAATATAATATTCCACGAGTCCCATCTGCTGACAACTTTTGCAAGATGACATCATATCTGTTTGGTCACTATATCGAACCGTTTTTGTCTGTCGTTCCGCGTTTGGAGATGCGGTTTCCATTGGCATGTCTTGTCAAAGCAGCGATCGTGTCCCCTTATTGCGGGATTTTCATCAATGCGGGCGTGGGTAACCCAACCGTGCCGTTTACATAGCCCTTGGGAATAGGCGAGTTTTAGGGCGAGTGGGGAGGCGTTCGATATTCACTGCCTTTATAAGGAGACAAGGATCCCCTTTCTTCACACACACGCCTTCTCTCTCTCTCTGCCCTTCCATTCTCGAGCTCCAGCGCCCAAGTTCTTGACTTTTCCGCCTCAAGCAAGCGTTCAACCATGTCTGGATCTGGAGCTGGAGGCAAGTGGATGGCCTCCTCCGTTAAGAAGAAGGACATCAATGAGCTCCGGGAGGCCGGATACCTGGCCAAGGAGATCGTTCGCCGACTCCCGGCCACGGGACATATCGTCCCTACCCCAAAGCCCCATGAGAGGGTTGTGTTTCTCACACATTTCGTCTGCGGGCTGGGATTCCCTCTCCACTCGTTTGTCCACGGACTGATGTTTTACTACGGGCTAGACTTCCATGATCTAGCCCCCAACTCTATCCTCAACATCTCGGCATTTATTGTTGTGTGCGAGGCCTTTCTCCGAATCCCACCGCACTTTGGCCTATGGCTGAAGACCTTCAATGTGAAGCCAAAGGTGGTGAGTGGCAAATAAGCAGAGTGTGGAGGCGCCATGGTGGGCAAGATGCCCAATGTCGCCTGCCCAAAGGCTCCTTCGTGGATACGGTGAAGGGGTGGCAGTCGGGGTGGTTCTACATCACCGAGCCGCATGACACCAACTGGGCGGCGGACCTTGAATTTCGATCCGGAGTTCCGATGCGGCTCACCTCCTGGCAAGAGAAGGGCCTAACCTGGGGTTCTTCGGATGAGCTGACTGGGCTCCAGACGTGCGTCCAGAACATGATAACCAAGAAAATCAAGCTCGTCAACGTGATCCAGGTTATGCTCATTCGCCGGGTCCTTCCATGCCAACGTCGGACTTGCTATTTGTGGGAGTTTGATCCGGCCAAGCACCAGACGCTACTAGAGCTCTTCGGCATGACGCACGAAGACATCTGGAAAGTGCTCTTCAAGGCCGGTGAGACACCACCGCCCATGACCGAGTATCTCGGGCTTAGCTTAAAACGTCGGGCTAACTCGGTAAGTGCTTTCATGTTTTCAAGGTATACCATTTACTGGCATATTTTGAGGAAGGAGTCTAAACCTTTCTATCAATTTTTCAGGCCTGGATAGAGGTAGCGGGGCGGATTAACTGTCTGGCTCCGCTACCCGAAGACCAAAAACCCCACTTCTGACAAAGATGTTGTTTCCGGCACCATATGTGGTGCCGGAGAAGAAGGCCAAGAAGAAGGCCAAGGGGGCCAAGAGTGGACCTCGCCGAAAAGGTGCTTCGGACATGACGTCCGAAGACGACGAGTCTCACTCCTCCACCACGGAAGACGTCGACGAGGAGGAGCAGGAGAACAAATCTCCCCCCGATGAGGGGAGGAAAAGGAGGACGGCCTCCACAAATCTGGAGGCGGAGGCGCCCAAGAGGGGGATGCGCGCCCATGCGGATAACTCTGCGTGCGACGTCGACAGCAGTCCGGAGCGACCCCCCCCCCAGACCAAGCCCCGGGCCGCGTCGTAAGTACCAAAGAGCTTGTGCATGTCCATGTCTCCGCTTCATGGTACTAATATGTTGAATTATGCCATTACAGTCTGGCCCACGACAGCCCCCTGCGATCCTCATCAGGAGGTTAGCTAGATTCAAAAGCGATGGCTAGTGAGTCTCCGCCGGCCGCTCACTCTCCTCCGACCAAGGGTGACGACGAGGTGGTGTCCCAAAGGACTTTCCTAGGCCAGGGAGAGGTTCAGGAGGCCGTCGGGGTGGTGCCAGAGGATGATTCCTCGGCCGTCGGACACACGGGGGAGGAAGCCCCCATGGGAACTGGCGATGGGGGCCATATACAAGTCGGCCCCCAGCCGAATACCCTTGCGGAGACCCATACGGTTCCGAAGTCAAGCGAGTAGCCTTCCCTGAAAGGAGGAGGGATGCCTGCTCCGCCGGTGACCTCTGTCCAACCAGAGGCATCGAATAATCTGCTGGAAGCGCTAAGAGGCGCTTCCATTGTGGATGAACACCATATCCTTATGGGTACGGTGATTGAGAAGGTCCAGTACGCCAAAAGCGGACTGACCGAAGCCTGTACTAGCCTCCTAACCGGCTTTGAGGTAAGTAATGTAATTGTAGAAAGAATATCATAGTGTAGACAGTAGCCCTTGATGCTCTGTTCGGTGTTCGGAGAGAAAAAGCCGAACAGAGGATCAAAATAATTTTCGCAGGAGTCTAACATAAGATGTCTATGTGAATAAGCAGGCGTCGCTTCTGGCTACTGCCGCTCATACTGCGGAGGTCTCCGGACTGAAGCAGAACCTGAAGCGGGCCGAGGAAGAGCTCGGCCTCGTGAAGAAGCAGCTGGAGGACAGCCAAGGTATGCAGTAACCTGCTTGTATTTTTAGGAAGGATGAATGGTTCGTGCTGACTACAGTGTCATGAATTTTATTAGGGGCCACGACCGAGGTGGCAGTCCTTAAGAAGGCGTTAGCTGAGGATGAGGACAAAGCAGCCAAGGAAAGCGCCGCGCGTGAGAAGCAGGAGGCCCGGATCAGCGAGATCCAGCAAGAGCTCCAGGACGCCGTCAAGAAGTACGAGTCCTTGGAGCGTGATTCTAGGACTCAAGAGTCCGAACTTGCAAAGGCCCACCAGAGTGCACAAGATGCCCGAGCCGAAGCCCAGAGCGCCCTCCAGGAAATCCAGGTGGCCAAGAAGATCGCGGCGGGTAAGGCTTTCATTATGCGAAGCAAATCTGCAAAAGAAACGTTCCTTTTACTTACCCGAATTTTGAGCTCTCCAAGGGCGTTTACGGATCTGCCGCGCAGCACATCAGATGCTGCAGAGTTCTATCGAGCCGAAGAAGGGAGCTCTACAGAGAAGCTGTTCTGGTCTCAATACCTTAGACCGGAACATCCGGTGCCCTTTAGTGACCAGCTGAAACAGCCGGTCGAGCTGCACAAGGCGGCCGAACTAGCCATGAAGGACCTAATAGTCCGGCTATGGCCTGCCGTGCCCATGCCCGGCAGCTACTTCGGACTTGTGAAGCGGCTTGTGAGTGCCTGCCCGCGGCTTGAAGTCATAAAGCGGCCAGTCTGCATTAAAGGTGCGCGGATGGCCATTGCCCGCGCCATGATGCACTGGGCGAAGATGGATGCCAAGAAGCTGATGACCGAGGGGCCGCCTGAGGGCAAGGAGCACCGCCGACCCGAGCTATATTTTGATAGTGTCCTGGAGGGATCCCGCCTTGTGGCGGAGAAAAGTGCGAAGGATGTGATCTTTGAATGAATACATTCATATTTGTCTCGCCCTGTATTACGAAACAAAGACAATTTGTGTAAGATAATGCTTTGTGTTAAATTTTTACCTCCTGTGCGGCCGTTTATTAAATCTGAGGGTTGGCCAGTCGTCGGCTTCAGCCCCCACGTAGGTAGTACGGGGGTGTTCGGGATGGAATCTAAACACTCTTGATCCAATTATTTGGTCCTTGAAGGAGGTGTTTAGCGCAACGAACAAGGCAATCTGACTATAATGCTTTATCACCCTCACTTAGCCATAGGAGTTTGATAATAAAAATATAGGCGCAACCCCTAGCATCCAAACTAGGATGTTGTAAACACCTCATAGGGTAAGTATCGACCCTTCGCGTAATGCGGAAAAAAACCTCTATCGATTTGAAACCTCCGAACAGCTGACCGGCTCTCGCCGCATCATGACAGTTAGTTTTCGGCTTTCTCTACTGAGGTGCTCATCCGGATGAACCGGGACACACTCGCAGTAGTTCTCCCTTTACTACCCTAGCCGATATAGTGGAACGTAAGGTAGTACGCATAGGAGCCGGGCAACCCAACTATTGACCAAAGACATGATTCAGAGCAAATGCATATAATGCTAAATTCGGGGTGTCGAACTATACTGTTAGAGAGTTCAGACTTTGTTGCCGTAGTGCGGGACGCTATGAAGCCCCTGGCGAATATGAAACATACCAAAGTGTACGGGTGCTATGTGATAAAATTATCATCAAAAAACAAAGGAGAACAGAAAGAGAGCAAAGGTAATAAGATGGGGCCTTAAAAATTTGGGCTGCAAACTGTTTTCATTATAATTTGATAAATACGTCAAGGCGTATTGATACAAATAGTGTGATAAGCAACATGCTATTTAACATGCCAAAACCAAGGGAGAGCAGCGTGTGGGTCCCGAAAACAGGTAGAGTGATCGTTAAAGAAACCACCTAGAAATTCCACCGTACGTCTGTGCTTCTTGCCATCTTGGTATATTCATCCTTTATCAGGACCAGTGAACAGGTCGTCAGGGAAGACCTGTAGAAAAGAAACCTGAAAAGGAGAAAAAGTAGATAGTGAAAGTATGGATCACAAGGTAGGAATGCCTCCGTCTACGCCCCTGGTATTTTGAGTGCATAATTATGTACGCGCGGTACGAATACCGCCACTTGATTGGGGCTGGGACGGAGAGTGAATTGCTAGTCGAGCTCTTGACGAGCCGAGCTGTCCTGCTGCAGAATAGTCTGGTCCCTCTTAGTAGTGTCCGGGAGTTCGGCCACCGAATTAAGGTTCTGCTTGAAAAGGCCGCTCTGTACCTCTGCTGCTAGGGCAGTAGTGTGCTCGTCGGTACGGAGGGAGCGTTCCATGTTTCCATTGACTGTTATGATGCCGCGTGGTCCGGGCATCTTGAGCTTGAGATAAGCATAGTGTGGCACCACGTTGCAACGAGCAACTGCGGTTCGTCCAAGCAGTGCGTGATAGCCGCTGCGGAAGGGGACGATATCGAAGATTAGCTCTTCGCTTCGGAAGTTGTCTGGAGATCCGAATACAACCTCTAGTGTAATTGAGCCCGTACAGCGGGCCTCTACACCTGGTATGACTCCTTTAAAGGTAGTCTTTGTGGGCTTAATGCGTGATGGGTTAATGCCCATTTTGCGCACTGTATCCTGATAAAGCAGGTTGAGGCTGCTACGACCATCCATCAGGAACTGTGTGAGGTGGAATCTGTCGATGATTGGATCGAGGACCAGTGCGGCCGACCCACCGTGACGGACATTGGTCAGATGGTCTTGGCGATCAAATGTGATCGCGAAGGAGGACCATGGATTGAATTGTGGGGCGACTGGCTCCATCGCGTAGACGTCCCTCAGTGTACGCTTGCGTTCCCTCTTGGGAATGTGTGTAGCATATATCATATTCACCGTTTTGACCTAAGGGGGGAATTTCTTCTGACCCCCTGTGTTCGGTGCTCGAGTGTCCTCGTCATCGTCCTCGCTATGTGACCCCTTCTCCTTGTTATCGACATTTAACTTGCCGGCCTGTTTAAAGACCCAACAATCTCTGTTGGTGTGGTTGGCTGGTTTTTCTGGGGTGCTATGTATCTGGCACAGACGATCGAGTATGCGGTCCAGACTGGATGACCCCGAATTGTTCTTATTGTATGACTTCTTCCGCTGACCGGACTTAGAGCCACTGAATCCGGCCTTGACCGACGTGTCATCGGTATGGTTGTCGTTGATTCGACGCTTGTGTCTGTTGTGTCGGGGCTTGCGGTTGCTATCCTTGGCTTCAGAGGTGCCAGGTTCACTTGCATTATTGTTGCAACGGGCTAGCCAACTATCTTGGCCCGTGCAAAAGCGGGTCATAAGTGCCGTAAGAGCTACCATGGATTTCGGCTTTTCCTGCCCGAGATGTCGGGCGAGCAATTCGTCGTGGATGCTATGCTTAAAGGCCGCCAGGGCTTCGGCATCCGGACAGTCGACTATCTGGTTTTATTTAGTTAAGAACCTAGTCCAGAATTTCCTGGCTGATTCCCCCGGCTGTTGGACTATATGACTTAAATCATCTACATCCGGAGGCCGGACGTATGTTCCTTGGAAGTTGTCCAAGAAGGCCTCTTCCAAGTCTTCCTAGCTGCCGATGGAGTTTTCTGGCAGACTGTTCAACCAGTACCGAGCTAGTCAATTGAGTTTCAATGGGAGATATTTGATGGCGTGGAGATCATCGCCACGAGCCATATGGATATGGAGAAGGAAATCCTCTATCCAGACCGCAGGGTCTGTTGCCCATCGTATGATTCGATGTTTACGGGTTTAAACCCTTCTGGGAATTCATGGTCCATTACTTCATCCGTGAAGCAAAGAGGGTTTGCGGCGCCTCTATATCGGGCCACATCACGACGTAGCTCCGATGGAGTCCGTCTGCGGAGTTCGGCCCACGAGTGACTAGGCTTGTTGCGTGCGAATAGGTGGCCGTCGTCACGTGTCGGGGCACGCCCTCGCGATCCATAGATCGATCTAGTATGTCCTGCATTTTTATCCAATTTTTGCCGCAGGTCGTAGGTATGTCCCCGAGCTGATTTATCTCTACCCTTACGGTGAGGTGGAGCAGGCTGTTGTTCGGCTTGAGTTGCCGCTTTGTCCCGACCCCGTGGTGGTCGGTCAGCCGCATTGCGCGATGATGGTATGGGCTCCAACGCCTCATCATCAAACTGAGGTAGCAATTTACGCTGCGGGTAACTTTTGGCTGGTGCTTAAGGCCTTATTCTTCGGCTGCCAGGACATCAGTCCATTTATCGTTGAGCAGATCTTGATTAGCTTGAAGTTGTTGCTGCTTCTCTTTCAGGCTCCTTGTTGTGGCTATTAGCTGGCGCTTAAAGCACTCCTGCTCGAGGGGTTCCTCAGGCACGATAAAGTCTTTGTTGCCGAGGCTCTCCTCCTCCTCAGAGAGCGGATAATAACTACCATCCTCCGAGTCTTCATTTATGGCCTGTTTGTCAGGGCTCACTTGCCCATCCTCCTGATTGTCCTCTTCGGCAGTTTGTTCGTCGTGGTCTTCTACGTCTTCGGCACCGTCTGGAGTGTTGTCGTCTCCTATGCTGGTATTTCTGTCTTTGCTGCGGCGTGGTTTAGAGCGATGCCGCTGACGTCGGCACTTTGGTTGTGTCTTAGAGGGGTGATCCTCCACTGGGTTTCCTTGTCATCGCCTCTATTGTCTTTTGGCGTATCCACCATGTATACGTCGTATGAGGAAGTGGCCGTCCAGTGAATGGCGGGTTTTGGGCCTCCTCGTCTCCGGCATCGTCGTCCATACCGTCGATGTCTTCGGAGTCGTAGTCAAGCATGTCGGTTAAGTCTTCGACAGTGGCTATGAAGTGGGTGGTGGGTGGGAAGCAAAATTCTCCCCCATCATCAGCCTCCAGTTCAAACCGGACATAATCTGGCTGTGAGTCCCCCGTCAAGGACAGATTTCTTAATGAATTTAGCACATCGCCCAAGGGCGAATGCTGGAAGATGTCTGCGGCGCTGAATTCGAAGATCGATAACCAATCAAGCTCGGCGTCTGCGAATGCACATGGTTTGGAACTTATAGCCGGAAACAAGTCCGGAGTTTCGGTGATACAGATATAACATGAGGCTAAGTCTGTGTGCAGCTCTAACACCACGGAGTCTATGGCCTCCGTGGAGGGGTTGAGCTTCCAGTCCTTGGATGGCGCGATTTGCTCCGGATCTAAGGCCAGAGTAGTTACAGGAGCTATCTCCTGGATCTAGTCCGATGACAGATTTAAGTCATGTTCATCGAGGTGACAGGGAGCGGCTGCCGCGGTCTTGAATCCGTCGAAGGTCAAGTCTCCACGGATGTCCGCGACGTAGTTCAAGCTCCCGAATCTGACCTAATGGCCAGGGGCGTAGCTTTCGATCTGCTCCAGATGGCCAAGCGAGTTGGCCCACAGTGCGAAGCTGCCGAACACAAAGATCTGTCCGGGGAGGAAGACTTCCCCCTGGACAGTATCGTTGTAGATGATCGAAGGGGCCATCAAACCTCTTGCCGACGGCACAGTGGAACTCTCAATTAAAGCACCAATGTCGGTGTCAAAACCGGCGGATCTCGGGTAGGGGGTCCCACACTTTGCGTCTAGGATCGATGGTAACAGGAGACAGGGGACACGATGTTTACCCAGGTTCGAGCCCTCTCTATGGAGGTAATACTGTACTTCCTGCTTGATTGATCTGGATGAATATTAGTATTACAAGAGTTGATCTACCATGAGATCGTAATCGCTAAACCCTAAAGGTCTAGCCTGTATGACTATGGTAATGAGTCTGTCTCCTCCGGACTAAGTCCTCCGGTTTATATAGACACCGGGAGGATCTAGGGTTACACCAGGTCGATTACAAAGAAGGGAATCTACATATTTGGTCACCAAGCTTACCTTCCACGCCAAGGAGAGTCCCATCCGGACACGGGTGCAGTCTTCGGTCTTCGTATCTTCACAGCCCATCAGTCTGGCCCATGGCTAATAGGCCGGACGCCTGAGAACCCCTTAGTCCAGGACTCCCTCACCAGGCGCAAGGCTCCGGAGGAGGCGACACCACTCAACGCCGTACGAGCTGCGGCCGAGGTGGCCAGGCTGAGGTCGCACGGGCTGCTGGCCCGCGAACCCACGCTGAAGGCTCCTCAAGCGAGTTTGTGGTGTGGGCGGCAACGCCACCGCGCACGTGGACCCAGCTTCCGCGGTTCTTCGCCGAGGAGATGCCGCTGAGGGGGCCACTTGAGTTGTGGCTGCAACACACCGGGTGCTGCAGTCTGGCCACGGGGGCGGAGGTCGAGGTCATCCCCCCGGGCAAAATCTTCATGCCACGCAGATGGGGCGAGGTCGCCCGTGCCTGTCGCGCGGATGGGGCCCTCGCCATCCATTTTGAGTACGATGGCACCTCCATGCTGTTCTTCAAGGTCTTCGATGAGGAAGGCCGCCGCCTGGAGTGCTGCCCTGGAGGAAGCGGCCTGCATGGCGCGGCTGCGGGCACCAAGCCCGCCTCCGATCCCGTTGACAGCTCCTCCAGCAGCAGCGACAACTCTTGGGAGTCCAGCGACTCTCCTGAGCCTAGCGAGTCTCCGCAGTCGAGCAACGACAGCTATGTGCCCCCGAGCTCTCACCGTGCCCGGAACGCGGCAGCAGCATCCGCTCGGCGTCTACGATGATATGGATGAGGTTGGTGTCGGCCTCACGTGGCCCAGTGTTGTTGATGGCATCGATAGCGATGCCCATATTCAGGGCTCCTTGAGGTTTTTCCTTCTTTTGTTCCCTGCGAGGAATCGAGACAAACCCCGTGGGGGTATGTAAAGAACTTGTAATGCTTTTGATCCAATGTTTATTACTCCTAGCATAAGGTTGCGGCTGCGCGTCCCGCTTCGGCATTGTTCCCCTTTTTCGTCCTCATGGTAGCTTAGCGCTCTATGCCGGCAGGTCCCAGTCCCTAGGCAAGCTTCGGCCGTCGCTGGTATGCCAGGTCGCGATGCCGTGGTCAAGGCCAGGAGTTGAGCGGCCCAAGGTCCGGTAAGAGCTCCTGAGGCATGATGCTCAAGAGTTCCCCTTTGGCGTGCAAGCAGCTTCCTGAAGGCCGAAAAGGAAGGCGGCATTGCTGGAGCAAGGCTGCAAGAATTGAAAATTCCAGACAGCAGCCTCACGCTAACACAAATAGGTGACTTATCTTAACGAGCCTGAGGTGATCCCTTTGCGCGGCGCCCGATTGTGCTCTAGAAGTGGTGCTACCAGGTAGGGCTCACACCGGCCTCCCCTTTCCTCGCTCATCTAAGTGCTCTACATCCTCGGGTCCCGACTGTCGAGCGAGGCTCAGCGGCCGCTGGTATGTCAGGTCGTGATGCCATGGTCAAGGCTAGGGGGTGAGGGCTGGAGAGTCAGTAGGAGCTCCTGAGGCGCGGTGCTCAGGAGCCCCCCTTTAACGCGCAAGCGAATTGCGTAAAAAGGGGCAGCCAGCGGAGCCGCTTGTAGTTAAGCTTTGGAGGTCCCTATAGGTTAGTTCGAGAGAAGAATATAACTCATAATCGTGTTTGTTGTCCTGCCGCTGATCTTTCCGCAAGAAGATGAAGGCACTGAGGATCTGGTGAGGTGACGTGCACGGGGCGGGCTGCGAGCCAGAGCTCAATCTCTCAGATTTATCAGCGTTGCAGGGACGGACCCGAGCACAAACACGGGAGGAGTAGGAGGCCGGTCAGCAATGCGGGAGGCCGCGAAGGGCAACAGGCAAGCACGTGATAACGTAAACCATCTTATGGAAAGAGATAACGCTAGTTCTGATAGATGCAAAACGATACATGCCACAAGGACAGACCCACGCGGCCTGGGGATGATGCAGCCCGAGGGGAGCCCCCAACGGAGTAAATCAAAGATGCAAAAGGATACATGTCGCAGGGATAGGCCCACGCGATCTGGGGATAATGGAGCCCAAAGGGCGCCCCCAACTGAATAAACCGGAAAATGTCACCTCGCACCGTTGCTGAAGAGGTGTTGAAGTAGCTGAAGACGCGTGCTGAAGAAGTTGCTCCTCATGAGCCGCCTGGGTCCTGAACCTCGGGAGGCTCTGGGTGCTCAGGGGGCTCGCGAAGAACCGCCACCATCTCTGCCAGGACCTCATGGTGCCTGGCCTCCTGAGCCGCTAGAACACTTCGCAGGCGACGCCGGAAGGTAACAGCCGTGTTTGGCAGACCAAAACGCATGCGAACGTAGCTGTGAGGGGGGCCTCACACCGACCGACGTGCGATGGCCAGAAGCGCTCCTGGGATGCGGCTCTGTTGAGCCCTGAAATGTTCACGCACACGCGCAGCTCGTCGTCATCGCCATGACAAGGAGCCGCGCCAGGTAGTGGGCGGCGATCGCCGCGCATGGCTCTCGCCTCTTAAAGCTCCTCGGTTGCCTTGGTGATGAACTCCCGAGCACCTGGCACCCCGTGCCTTGTGCCCTTGTGAGGGAAGCGTGCGATGAAGCATGCCTCCATGTGGTGCCCGAGCGCCTCCCTCGTCACATTGGCTAAGGCAGAGGCTCTCCAGAAGAGAGCCCCCGAGCCCAGCCTGTGGAGGGCGCCGGGCGTGCCCTCCTATGCAAGAGAGGGAGGCGCCCCGTCCGTGGGCGCAGGTCCTGAGGTGGTGCCGTTGGAGACACCGCTCTCCTGAGGCTCTTGGCGGAGCTGCTGCTTCTTCTTCTTCTTGGGGACAGCCTCAGGAGGGTAGACGGTGCCTTCATTGTCTGGGTCCTCGACCGCTACAGCCTGGTAGGCACGCTCGAGAGAGCACACCGCATCCTTCTCCTTGCAGGTGATCGTGATGATGTCTTGGTTCCCTGGCACCTTGAGGACATTGTAACTATGATGAGTCACTGTGATGAACTTGGCCAGGGCTGCATATCCAAGGATGGCATTGTACGGAAGGCGGATGTGGGCGTCGTCGAAGTCAATGAGCTCGGTGCGGTAGTTGTCGAGCAGGCCGAAGGTGATAGGGAGGCGGATCTGCCCTATCGGGGTGGTGGAGTCGTTTGTCACTCCTGAGAATGGCTTGGTGGGCTGCAACTGATCATAGGGCACCTGGAGGCGGTCGAATGTCTCAATGGAAAGAACATTGAGCCCCGCACCGCCATCGATGAGGGTCTTGGTGACGAGGACATTGTTGATGACAGGCGAGCAAAGCATCAGGAGGGCGCCTGCAGTTGCCGCGCACTTGAGCTGGTCGGACGAGCTGAAGGTGATGGTGCACTTGGACCACCTGAGCGAACGCGTGTCCTCGAGCCTGGGGAGGGTTGTGTTCCCCTCACGGGTGAACTGCTTGAAGATGCGTTGAGAGGCTAGGGCCTGAGCGCCGCCAGGATGCACGCAATGGCGCGAGGCTCCTGGAAGCCCCCAGCCCCCTCGTCCTGGTGGTGGTCGTCGTTCTTGCTTGGTGGTGGTGGTAGCGGAGGAAGGCCTGCGTTGTCCTGAGGACGGTCGCACCCTCGCGAGGTTGGCCCTGCCAGCGGTCCTCACGAGGCTGGTCGCGCCACTCCTGGTGGGTGCCACGGTCGTCCCAGCGTCCTCCACTTCGGCCTCCTCCGCGGCCGTAGCCTCGATCGCTGCGCTCGGGGCGTCGACCGAGGCGCCCGTCATGGATAGCCCTGAGCTCCTGACACTCATTGGTGATGTGGCTGTGTACGTTGTGGAAGACGCAAAACGGATGGCTGCCCTTGGATGACTCTGGGTGGTCGCAGCCGCACTTCATCTCTGGTTCAGCCGCGAGCACAGCCGCCCCCTTGTGCTTCACGTCCTTGGCCTTGGCCTTCTTGTCTTCCGGGTCGGCCGCTGGGAGCTCGAGGAGGGAGAGGCGTCCTTCCTCAGCTCTCGCACACTTGGTCGCCATGTTGAACATCTCCAGAGCCGTGCACAGGTCCTCGTGTATGGTGAGCTCCTCCTTCATCTTGACATCGCGGACGTCATCGGAGAATGCTGATATGATGGCTTCGTCCGATACCTTGGGGATCTTGAGGCAAACGTTGTTGAAGCGCTGGATGTACTTCTGCTGGGTTTCCCCCGGATGCTGCTTGATGCGCCGCAGGTCACCCGCGGCAGGCGGGCGGTCGCGGGTGCCGTGGAAGTTGGTGACGAAACGCTCGCGCATCTCGCCCCAGGAGGAGATCGATCCCACGGGCAGGTTCCGGAGCCACGAGCGCATGCCATCCTTGAGAGCCATGGGAAACCAGTTCGCCATGACCTTCTCGTTGCCATTGGACGCCTTGATGCTCAGCTCGTAGAGCTGTAGGAACTCCGCAGGGTCGGGGATATCATCGTAGCACGGAGGCAGGTCAGGCTTGAACTTCCCCGTCCAGACCACGCTGCGTAGCTCGGGAGTGAAGGCTCGATAGACAGCGGTGGTCACGGGAGCCCGGCATGGAGGTGGAGCCTGATCTTGGTGCTCACGTGCCACCACCGCAGGCGGCACATAGTCTTGACGCGGTGGTGCAGGGACCGCTGGAGCATCTTCTTCTGGCCGCGGGACCTCCTGGCAGCTTTCTTCTTCACGCGCGGCGCCCGGCGCGGCGAGTCATGCCGTGGGGCCGCGCGCCTTGGTCCGAGGGCGACGTCTTGACGGGGAGGTGGTGGAGGCGCACCATGGGCTACGTTGCCCGCGGCAGGCGGCATGCAAGGTAGCCGGAGGGACGGTGCAGGCGAGCCCCCAGCGGCACTGACAAGCTCGGCGATGCGGTCCAGCCAGTCTTCGTAGAAGTTGTCGACGGGGCGGTTGCGCAGGAGCTCGCGCGCCATGAGCAGCGCAGCCTGCGCGTCCGCCGGCCCGCGACGAGCGTGAGACAATGAAGCAGCCGGAGTCAGCGACGGGGTGGCTGTGCACCCATCACGCTGCACGGAGGGGTGCAGCGATGAAGCTTGCTGCTTGTGCCCCGCCAGGCCGGTGGCGGCATTGGCAGCAGGCGATGGAGAACGACGGGGAGGCCCATCGACGGGCGCCGTCTGGGTGACGCAAGCGGTGAGGGCGGCCCGACGCTCAGCACGGGCTCGGCGGGCGTCAGCCATGGAAGCGGTGGAGCGGCGGCGGGTCGACCGATGGAAGAGAGGCTCTGACGCACGCCTACCTGGCGCGCCAAATGTCGGATTCAGGGTTCCGTAGACCCTTGAGAGGTTCGAACTCTAGGGTGCGTGCAAAGAACTCGTCCTCCCCAGTCAGCCCGCTCACCGAATCCACGGCCTAGCTCCACGAACCCCACGAACAAGAGACACGGTAGTTTATCCTGGTTCGGGCCACCTTGCGGTGTAATACAGTACTCCAGCTTTGTGGTGGATTGCCTCGAGGGGCTGAGGATGAACTAGTACAATGGTTGAATAGCCTCAGGAGGTGAGGTGTTCTTGAGCTCGATGAGCTGGTGGATGAGAGGATGATCTGAATGATCCGTCCCCTTTCTATGGTGGTGGCTAAGTCCTATTTATAGTGGCCTTGGTCCTCTCCCCAAATGTTGGCAGGAAGGGATCCCACAACGGCCAAATTTTAAGGGAGACAACTAGTACAAGTTATCCTAACAAAAGTGCTCTTCGCCTGCAAAAGCCTCTGGTGGTGACGCTGCAGTGGGCTCCGCGATGACCTCTATCCTGCCATCCTGGCGGTCTTGTTCTTGTTGCACCGATATGGAAACCTTTGCTTGATTCCTTGGGACCCCGTGCCTGCGCTTTCCTCCTTAGCACCAAAGAGGAAACTGGTATACTGCGCCCTACCCTTGGTCGTCACGGCTCACGTCATATGAACCTCATGAGGTGCACCTTGCATAGATATTTCCGTTCCGAGGGAGCTAGCCTAGTCAGACCGCCCCCAGGGAGGTCTTGGTGTCGTTCGCCTCACGAGGCTTGGCCCCTCGCGAGGGTCTTGGGTTGTTGTTCCTGAAGCTGGGCCGTACCGGGCCGTTGACGGGCATTGCTATCTGGCATCCCCGTTCTGGCAAGTCTGGGTACCCCCGTTCCCAGGACGCCGACACCAATCACTTGCAACTCCATGGGCATTGCTATCTGGCATCCACTTTATAATCTGGTCCCTGGCGGAGTTGATGTTTAGTGGGATGATGTTCGCTAGCAGTTCGAATAATCCAGGGCTGCCGAACAACTGATCGCACAACTAGGCATGGCCATATACCGATAGGTTATTGACTAGGCCAGGGAGCAATCTCATCCTGTCAGCAGCATCTCCATAATCCTAGACAAATATGTCCCTTTTCTGCAATGGCGCAATTCGACGAAGAAGAAAGTCGGCCTCGACATGCTCAACAGTCAGCCCGGTAGCCTTCGGACGGGTGATCCTGTTTAGCATCGGGCGGACACTGTCTTCACTGATGCCAAATGCTCTCTAGTCATTGCCATGCTCAAGGCATTTCATCCGTGCCTGGCAGAAATCTGGGGCCTTCTTGTTTTGAATCCAACACAAATCTCCCCTCCACTCCTCTTACCTACTGCGTTGTTGGCCGGAGATGTAATCCCAGTTCTCCCTTGGCACTACCCATGGCATCCAGCTTATATTCCAGGAGCGGTGGCTTTTGTTCTCCACCCGCGGGACGAAGTAGTGCCTGAACAGATCAACATTGGGGGCAAAACAGCCCGGCAAGGCCTGCCGGGCACGCTGTGATGTGACATTGAGCGGCGCATTCAACGCGCTCTATCAGCCTGCAGAGTTAGGTATGATAGCACTGTTTGCTATCTAATCAGTATGTAAAGACTGATTTGCCACTGTGGTGACCCCTTCATCTATAAAAGGAGTCCCATAGCAACCGTAGAACGGATTATTCGGACTCTCACACATTCATACGCGCGTAGCCACTCTCGCCCCAAGGCAACCCTACTGGGCAAGAGCGTCGCGTTTTACACCATTATCCACTATCGATCCACCAAAGCAGGAGTTGGGTTTGACGCCTCGCGGCTGCTCAAACCTGGGTAAAACTGCCCATGTGATCTCCTCTGTGTTGTGCTACACTTCTCCGCTCTTTGTGGAACGTGCCCGTCCCCCTGCCGAACCAAAAGGGGCTCATGGCCCCATAGGTGGTCGTGGCTTCCCATGGCAAGATCAGACAAAAATACAAAATAAAATAAATAGCAGAAAAGCGCAGCAATGTATTTTTCATTTTAATATATGATAAAAGATAGACCCGGGGGCCATAGTTTTCACTAGAGGATTCTCTCTTGAAAATAGCATACAGTGGGTAAACAAATTACTGTTGGGCAATTGATAGAAAAGCAAATAATTAGGTTGATATCCAAGGTAATGATCATATATAGGCATCACCTCCGAGACAAGTAGACCAAAACGATTCTGTATCTACTATTATTACTCCACACATCAACCGCTATCCAGCTTGCATCTAGTGTATTAAGTTTAAGAAAAAGCAGAGTAACGCCTTAAGCAAGATGACATGATGTAGACAAGATAAACTCACGTGTGAATAAACCCCATGTTTTTACCCTTAATAGCAACGATACATATGTGTCATGGCCCCTTCTGTAACTGGGATTGAGCACGCAAGATCAAACCCATTATAAAGCACCTCTCCCATTGCTAGAAAAATCAATCTGGTTGGCCAAACCAAATCAATAGATTGGAGAGAAATACGAAGCTATAGTAATCATGCATAAAGTAGTTCAGAGAAAGCTCAAATAATATTCATGGATAGATTTATTCATAAACTCACACTTCATCGGATCCCAACAAACACACCACAAAAAGTCATTACATCGAATAAATCTCCAAGAACATCAAGGAGAACATTGTAGTCAAGATCAAAGAGAGAGCAGAAGCCATCTAGCTACTAAATATGGACCCATAGGTCTGTGCTAAACTACTCACGCATCATCGGATGGGTAGCAAGGTTGATGTAGAGCCCCTCCGTGATCGATTCCCTCTCCGATAGCGTACCGAAGAACGCCTCCAGATGGGATCTCGTGGTTCTAGAACTTGCAGCGGAGGAAAAACTATTTCGGGTGTCTCTCTAATGTTAGGGGAAATTTTGAGTATTCACAGAGGTAGAATTAGGGTTGGATGTGCCATGAGGGGCCCACAAGCTTGGGAGGCGTGCCCCCCAGGATGCGCCCGTAGGGCTTGTCGGTCCCTCGTGGCTGTACTGGCCTTCTCTTGAACCTTCTGGGGTCTCTTCTGGTCCAGAAAAAAGTAATCCAAAGTTTTTTCTCCATTTGGACTTCGTTTGATATTGATTTTCTGAAAAGCCAAAAACATGCAAAACATAGCAACTAGCACTAGACAGTAAGTTATTAGGTTTCCCAAAAAAGATACATAATTACATATAAGGACACATAAAACATCCAAGATTGATACTATAATAGCATGGAACAACCAAAAATTATAGATATGTATCAGAATCGTCATATAATGCAACCTATCACATTCATCATATAATATTTTCTTTTGCAGCATGGATATTTAGACATGAGTGATTCAAAGCAATAGTCTATAATTTGACATGAAAGCATCAATACTCAAGTTTACCAACAAGCAACAATGTCTTTCAGAATATCCCTAGTCCATTATGCTCAGTCATTGATCCATTCATGAATCACACTCAGCATTAGCTACATCCAATGCACAAGTATGGCAATAATGTTCTCTACTTGGTGCTTTACAAGAGAAGTTGAAGACTCAAATAAAAAAATTTGCATGAAAGTAAATAGATAGTCCCTTCGCAGAGGGAAGTAGAGATTTGCGGAGGTGCTAGAGCTCAAAGTTCAAAATAGAGATAAAATTGTTTTTGAGATAGGCATGCGTTTCCTGTCAACGAAAACAACCGAGAAATCCCAATATATACAATGCTAGAGCAATTATAGGCAGTTCCCAAGCAGAAAGTAAAGTTTATTTCCTTTCCACCATTCTTTCACAATCCATGGCTAGCCGTATCCACCGGTGCCTTTCATACCAACATTTTCCAAGGAATTTATTATTGATTACTTTTTCATTTCGGGACTGGGCATCCCTATTTCCTTTCACACTCTCGTGCAATGACAAGTGAATAAACACTCATCGTGAGAATAAAAAACCTAGCATGGAAAATATTCGCCACCACCTGCCACTTCATGAGCGGTACAGGCACACCAAACAGATTTTTTTGAATGATTAGAGTTGGCACATGCAAATTTACTTGGAACGGCATGTAAATACCACATCTAGGTAGGTATGGTGGACTCATTTGGCACAAGTTTAGGTTTAAGAAATTGGATGCACAAGCAGTATTTCAGCTTAGTACAAATGGAGCCTAGCAAATAGATTGAGAAGCGACCGACCAAAAAACTAAAACGGTAAGTATTATCTATATGTAAGTTTTTATTATATCCCTCTTGGATATTCATCACATTAGGACCAAATTCATATCTTGTGCAAAGTACCATCACTATTATCAACTGTCAAAAAGATATAAGTGAAGCATGAGAATGCAAATATTTCTATAAAATCTTATCAACTCTCAAAATAATATAAGTGAAGCATGAGAGTGTATGTATTTCTTTAAAATATAACCTCCTCCATCCTCAAAAATATATAAGTGCAGCACTAGAGCAACTGCGTAGCTCGAAAGATTTAAGTGAAGCACATAGAGTATTCTAGCAAATCATGATAGCGTGTGGCTCTCTCAAATAAGTGTGTTCAGCAAGGATGATTGTGACATACTAAAAAGCAAACAAATCAAAGACTCATATAATACGCAACACTCCAAGTAAAACTCATGATATGTGACGAATAAAAATATAGCTCCAAGTAACATTACCGATGGTTGGTAGAAGAAAGAGGGGATGCCTTCCGGGGCATCCCCAATCTTTGTTCCTCAGGATGCCTCGGGCATCCCCAAACATAGGCTCTTGCTACTCCTTATTCCTTCATCCATCATGATCTCACCAAAACTTGAAAACTTCAATCACACAAAACTCAACAAAACTTCGTGAGATCCGTTATTATAATAAAGCAAATCACTACATTAAGTACCGTTGCAAACCCATTCATATTTATTTTTGCATTACAACTACTGTATTCTAACTTCTCCATGGCCTATCCCCCAATACAATCCATAGTTTCATCAAAACAAGCAAAACAATGCATCAAAAACAGAATAGTCTGTAGCAATCTGAACATTCACACTACTTCTATAACTCCGAAAATTATGAAAACTTAGGACAATATGGGCAATTGTATATCAATCATGTGTAAAAAGTTTATAATTTTATCATGCTCCAGCAAATTTTAACAATTCTACTACTGGATGCAAAAGTTTCTGTTTATGCATGGAATCAAAGCAAGTATCACCCAAATCATCCCAAAGGCTTTGCTTGGCACAAACACTAATTTAAACACTAAAACACAATCATAACAGTAGCATAATTGTGTGCTTATTGAAAAACAGAAAAGAAACAAAAATTAAAGGATAACTATTGGGTTGCCTCCCAACTAGCGCTATTGTTCTATGCCCCTAGCAAGGCATAATGCATAGTTTCAAGTATTGTCATCTTTCATCTCATTTTCTAAGGGTGCGTTCCCATCAGGAGGCTTTTCAAAGGTAATATGAAACACATCATCCATAGATACTTTAGCATTAGCAGTTGGTCCCTCCGCAAATCCCCCTTGATTACCGGCTACAATCCAAGAGTATTCACTATTAACACTACTTAAATCTTGTTGGATCATATTCAAAGGAGGGACTTCCTTTACAGTATTCTCATCAAATATGTGGTCATTGCATAACAAATACCTCAACAAGTAATGTCTATTGTAAAGGATCTCATCTATCAGGAGGATTTTTTATCACAGGCAACTCGTAAAAGAATCTTTGCAAAGTAGTATAAGTGCATATAAATCTTCTCTCAAGTTTAAGAACAAGTGCGGAAATAGCCTCAACATTATTTTTTGGTTCTTTTAAGTACACGAGCATCATCACAAGTCAAACTTCCAATGCAATTAAAGAAATCTTGGATGATGCTTTTTCCTATAACATTCCCTTAGCCCAACACAAAAGTTTTAGCATCATGATTAGTAGAACTTCCAATTTTAGGAGTTCCACAATCATCCATTCCTGCCATGCTAAAATCACTCATGGTAATAGTTTCAAACGAGCAAACAGGAAAACACGCAAAAAGGCAAACGAAACATATTTTTTGTATTTTAGTAAAACTTTTTAGAAGTGGGGGAGATGAAGATGTGAGGCAAATGGAAAATAATGTAAATGCAAGGAGATGAAAGTTTATGCAAAGGTACTTGATAATTGTTGACTATGTCTCCCCGGCAATGGTGCCATAAATTTTTGCTGCTACTTGTGATGTACATTGGGATTTCCCTAAAGAGGAGAGGATGATGCAGTACAGTAGAGATAAGTATTTCCCTGAGTTAAGAACCAAGGTTATCAATCCAGTAGGAGAACGAAGCAACAACTCGTTAGTGACACCTACACACAAACAACAAATCCTTGCAACCCAAGTAAACAAGGGTTTTCAATCCCTTGATGGTTACGGGAAAGAATAAATTGTATGGTATTTGATAGATAGATCTGACAAAAATAAAAGTAAAATAAATAAAAGAAAAATGCAGCAAAATATTTTTGGTTTTAATAGATGATAAAATATATACCCGGAGCCATAGTTTTCACTAGAGGCTTCTCTTTTGAAAATAGCATATGGTGGGTAAACAAATTGTTGTTGGGAAATTGATAGGAGAGCAAATAATTATGATGATATCCAAGGCAATGATCATATAGGCATCACGCTCGAGACAAGTAGACCCAAATGAGTCTGGATCTACTACTATTACTCTACACATCGACAGCTATCTAGCATGCATCTAGTGTATTAAGTTTATGAAAAAACGGAGTAACGCCTTAAGCAAGATGACATGCTGCAGACAAGAGAAACTCATGTATAAAAACCCCCATATTTTTACCCTTACTAGCAACCACACATACGTGGCATGTACCCTTCTCTCACTAGGATTGAGCATTGTAAGATCAAACCCATTACAAACCACCTCTCCCATTGTAAGAAGAATCAATCCAGTTGGCCAACCCAAATCAATAGATTGGAGAGTAATACGAACTATAGTAATCATGCATAAAGATGTTTAGAGAAAACTAAAAAATATTATGTCGAATTCAGGGCTCCGCAGACCCAAGAAAGGTTCAAACTATGGGGTGTGTGAAGAACTCAACCTATGCAGCCTACCAGCCCGTTGCCCCACGACCTAGCTCGATTTGCTCAAACAAGGAAGGAGACGAACACAATGGTTTACCCAGGTTCGGGCCACCTTGCTGTGTAAGACCCTACTCCTGCTTTATGGTTGATTGGCCTCACCAGGGGCTGAGGATGAACTAGTACAAGGGATGAACAACCTTGCGAGGTCTATCGATGAGAGAGTGAGTCGTCCCCTCTATGGTGCTGGCTAACCTATATTTATAGTGGCCTCGGTCCTCTTCCCCGAAAAAACCGGTGGGAAGGGATTCCACAGTGGCCAATTTGAAAGAGGAAAAGTAGTACCGCGTTGTCAAAGTACATGACCCAGCCATCGGGCGCCTCGTGTCCAGGCACGAGGGAGCGATCTTCACCCATTCCCCGGTCAGGGGCGTCAGTCCATTCCACCACAAAGTCAGCGAGGGTCACACCCTTGATGACCCTAGTGCTGCTGAAGTCTAGCCGAAAAGCTTGCAGCTCGATGTTCCATTCCCAACCCTCCCCGTGGCATTGGGGCTACGGAGTACCTTCTACAGGGGGTACACAGAGACGACCTTGATGGGATGGCCCTCGAAGTAGTGTCGTAGTTTCCTGGAGGTGATACGTCTCCATCGTATCTACTTTTCCAAACACTTTTGCCCTTGTTTTGGACTCTAACTTGCATGATTTGAATGGAACTAACCTGGACTGACGCTATTTTCAGCAGAATTGCCATGGTGTTATTTTTGCACAGAAATAGAAGTTCTCGGAATGACCTGAAACTTCACGGATAATATTTTTGGAATATATAAAAAATACTGGCGAAAGAAGCAAGGCCAGGGGGCCCACACCCTGTCCATGAGGGTGGGGGCACGCCCACCCCCCTGCGGCGCGCCCCCTGCCTCTTGGGCCCCCTGGAGCTCCACCAACCTCAACTCCAACTCTATATATTCATGTTCGGGGAGAAAACAAATCAGAGATAAGGATTCGTCACGTTTTACAATACGGAGCCGCCGCCAAGCCCTAATCTCTCTCGGGAGGGCTGATCTATAGTCCATTCGGGGCTCCGGAGAGGGGAATCCGTCGCCGTCGTCATCATCAACCTTCCTCCATCACCAATTTCATGATGTTCACCGCCGTGCTTGAGTAATTCCATTGTAGGCTTGCTGAACGGAGATGGGTTGGATGAGATTTACCATGTAATCGAGTTAGTTTTGTTAGGGTTTGATCCCTAGTATCCACTATGTTCTGAGATTGATGTTGCTTTGACTTTGCTATGCTTAATGCTTGTCACTAGGGCCCGAGTGTCATGATTTCAGATCTGAACCAATTATGTTTTCATGAATATATGTGAGTTCTTGATCCTATCTTGCAAGTCTATAGTAACCTATTATGTGTTATGATCCGTTAACCCCGAAGTGACAATAATCGGGATACTTACCGGTGATGACCGTAGTTTGAGGAGTTCATGTATTCACTAAGTGTTAATGCTTTGGTCCGGTACTCTATTAAAAGGAGGCCTTAATATCCCTTAGTTTCCAATAGGACCCCGCTGCCACGGGAGGGTAGGACAAAAGATGTCATGCAAGTTCTTTTCCATAAGCACGTATGACTATATTCAGAATACATGCCTACATTACATTGATGAACTAGAGCTAGGTCTGTGTCACCCTATGTTATAACTATTGCATGAGGAATCGCATCCGGAATAATTCTCCATCACCGATCCAATGCCTACGAGATTATCACATATTGATCTTTGCTTAGTTACTTTACCGTTGCCACTTTTACAATTACTACAAAACTGCTACTGTTACTTTTGCTACCGTTACCATTACTTCCATACTACTTTTCTACTAAATACTTTGCTGCAGATATTAAGTTATCCAGGTGTGGTTGAATTGACAACTCAACTACTAATACTTGAGAATATTCTTTGGCTCCCCTTGTGTCGAATCAATAAATTTGGGTTGAATACTCTACCCTCGAAAACTGTTGCGATCCCCTATACTTGTGGGTTATCAAGACTATTTTCTGGCGCCGTTGCCGGGGAGCATAGCTCTATTCTTTGAGTCACTTGGGATTTATATCTGCTAATCACTATGAGGAACTTGAATGACGAAAAAACCAAGATTTATCCCTCAACTATGAGGGGAGGTAAGGAACTGCCATCTAGCTCTGCACTTGATTCTCCTTCTGTTTTGAGTAAACTTACGACACCTAAACCTGCTTCTGCTCTTAATTCTGATATGTCGCATGTTACTGATGATGCCACTTCTACTATGCATGATGCTTATGATGAAACTACTTCTATGCTTGATACTACTGTGCCATTAGGCGAATTTCTTGATGAACAACTTGCTAGGGCTAGAGAGAATGAAATTATTGAAACTGATAATATTGATGAAAGTGATGATGAAGATTCTCCCCCTAGATATGAATTGCCTATTGTGCCTGAGGGTTATGTTATGGATGAAGAAACTGCTAGAGACTATCTTGCTTGCAATGATAGATATGATCTTAAGAAATTATTAGCTAAGCTGAAAGAAAAATCTTTGAATGCTAGAATGAAATATGACCCTGCTTTTTCTACTTCACCTATTTGTATTTTTGATAAAGATTATGATTTCTCTGTCAACCCTGAGATAATTACTTTGGTTGAATCTGATCATTTTTATGGCTATGAATCTGAAACTGTTGTGGCACATCTTACTAAATTAAATCATATAGCCGCCCTATTCACTAATGATGAGAAAGCTCGTTACTACTATATCCTTAAATTATTTCCTTTCTCATTAAAGGGTGATGCTAAAACATGGTTTAAATTCTCTTGATCCTAGTTGTGTGCGTAGTCCCAGGATATAATTTATTACTTCTCTGCTAAATATTTCCCCACTCATAAGAAACAAGCTTCCTTAAGGGAAATATATAATTTTGTGCAAATTGAAGAAGAGAGTCTCCCACAAGCTTGGGGGAGGCTTCTCCAATTACTTAATGCTTTGCCTGATCGTCCTCTCAAGAAGAATGAAATACTTGATATCTTTTGTAATGGACTAACCGATGCTTCCAGAGACCACCTGGATAGTTGTGCTGGTTGTGTTTTCAGGGAAAGAACTGTTGATCAAGCTGAATTGCTACTGAATAATATGTTGACTAATGAAAATAATTGGACACTTCATGAACCAACTCCTAAGCCAACTCCGAAGAAAAGGGGTATTCTATTTCTCAGTCCTGAAGATATGCAAGAGGCAAAGGACTCTATGACAGAAAAGGGTATTAAAGCTGAAGATGTTAAGAATTTACCACCTTTAAAGAAATACATGGTCTTGATAACCCGACACAGGTAGTAAAGGTAAATTCTCTCTATATATTTCATGCAGGTGATATTGCTCGTTATAAGTCTGCTAGCCAATGCTTAGATGAGTTTGATAATTTTATTGTTAAACAAGAAAACTTCAATGCTTATGTTGGTAGACATTGAAACGTAATGATTATATGATTGAACACTTGAGTGATTATATGTCTAGAGTTAAAGGTGAACTTAAACTCATTAGTAAACATGCTTCTATGGTTACCACACAAGTAGAACAAGTTCTTAAAGCTCAAAACGATTTGCTCAATGAATTAAATAAAAAAAATGATAATGTTGTTAGAGTTGTGACTAGAGGGGGTAAAATGACTCAGGAACCTTTGTATCCTGAAGGTCACCCTAAGAGAATTGAGCATGATTCTCAGAGAACTAATGTTGATACGCCTAGTCCTTCTAAGAGGAATAAAAAGAAAAACGATAGGACTTTGAATGCTTCTAGTGAACCTCTTGTTGACACACCTGAGAATCCCAATGATATTTCTATTTCTAATACTGAAACACAATCTGGTAATGAACATGAACCTAGTGATAATATTAATGATGATGTTCATGAAGATGCTCAACCTAGCAATAACAATGATGTAGAGATTGAACCTGCTGTTGATCTTGATAACCCACAATCAAAGAATCAATATTATGATAAGAGAGACTTCGTTTCTAGGAAGCACGATAAAGAAAGAGAACCATGAGTTCAGAAACCCATGCCTTTTCCTCCTAAACCATCCAAGAAAAAGGATGATGAGGATTTTGAGCACTTTGCTGAAATGATTAGACCTATCTTTTTACGTATGCATTTGACTGAGATGCTTAAAATGAATCCGTATGCTAAGTATATGAAAGAAATTGTTACAAATAAAAGAAAGATACCGGAAGCTGAAATTTCCACCATGCTTGCTAATTATACTTTTAAGGGTGGAATACCAAAGAAACTTGGAGATCCAGGAGTACCAACTATACCTTGCTCCATTAAAAGAAACTATGTTAAAACGGCTTTATGTGATCTTGGAGCCGGTGTTAGTGTTATGCCTCTCTCTCTTTATAACGTAGACTTGATTTGAATAAGTTGACACCTACTAGAATATCTTTGCAAATGGCTGATAAATCAACTTCTATACCTATCGGTATTTGTGAGGATGTGCCTGTTGTGGTTGCAAACTTTATTATTTTAACGGACTTTGTTATTCTTGATATTCCCGAGGACGATAGTATGTCGATTATCCTTGGTAGACCCTTTTTGAATACTCCAGGGGATGTTATTGATTGCAACAAATGCAATGTCACTTTTCATGTTAATGGTAATGAGCATACGGTACACTTTCGGAGGAAACAACCTCAAGTCCATAGTATCAATTCTATTGGAAAAATTCCAACGATTACTATTGGAGTTTTTGAATTTCCTCTTCCTACTGTCAAGAAGAAATATGGTATTCTTATTGATGGGGATGTGCATATCCCCTTTGAGGTAACCTAGTGCTATTCGAAAATTCTCTGGTTTCATGCGATTCGGAAAGAGTTTGTTAACAAGACTTGATCAACCTTGTTAGTGGATTCCTTTTGATGAGCATGAGATGGATGAAGTTAGAAAGCACAACCTTATGTACACTCCTTTTACTTTCTGTTATTTAGATTAAATAAAGCAAAAATAGTATTTTCTGTCTGTTTTCTGAATTATCCTTGCAATAAAAAATACCCCAAAAATAAAAGTTCTCCAAATGCCCTGAAATTGAAATATGATTTTTTCTAGAATATTTAAGAATATTTGGCACTGAGAACACATCAGGGGGAGCCAGCACCTGGCCATAAGGGTCCAGGGCGCGCCCACCCCCCTGGGCGCGCCCCCTGCCTCATGGGCCCCACGTGGCCCCCTCCACTTATTCCAGCACCCACACACTCCTTCTTCCTCCCGAAAAAATCATCCACCAGCTCAAGCACGAGTTCTAGCTCGGCTTGCTGCCATTTTCAATCTCCTTGCTCAAATCTCCATTCACAAAACTGCTTTGGGGGATTGTTCTTCGGTATGTGACTCCTCCAATGGTCCAATTAGTTTTTGTTCTAGTGCTTTATTGATTGCAAATTTTTGCTGCTTAGGTGACCCTGTTCTTGAGCTTGCATGTCAAATTTATTTGGTCCCAAGTAGTTTTAATGTATGATATAGTATCTAGGCACTTGTAGGAGTAGTTGCTATCAATTTTGTTGAGTTTGGTTCACTTTTATTTTGAGTTACTAAAAATTTCAGAAATTTTCAGAAAATGATGAAGAGATTATTGAGGGGCTCTTCGTGCCGAAGCTCGAAGGATAAGCAAATTGAAGAGGATAAGAAGCCCAAATATAATCTCCCTCGCACCGCAGAGGTTCGGCCGTGTGAATGGCCTTGTGATGAGTTCTTGAGAGCAGCAGGGATTCATGATGATTTTTAATATTTGGCTGAGAATGCGGGCCCCACCGACTTCCTCTGCGACCAGCTCGAACAGTATCTCCTACTCACTAATATTTTTGTGAAAAAATTTCATTTCCATGCTAGGAGGTCACCACCTTCGGTGGATTTTTATTTATATGATGAGTATAGGGAGATGTCCCTTTATGATTTTTGTGAGGTTTGCAAGTTCCCTTTTGAGGGCAGCATCGAGGAACCACATCCTAGGGATGTGGCGGGATTTATTGATATGATTGCCGTAGGGGAAACGAGAAAAGTGTTAAAAGCAAGAACTACTAGCATACATTTCCCTGTTCCACGTTATTATGCAATATTTTCTAGTAGATGTTTGATTGGCCGCGGGAACAGTGGGGGCCTCAGTGCTCCTGACCTTGCCATTTTGTGCCATGCTTTACTCCGTGATAGAACTTTCAGTTTAGGTGCTATGGTTGCTAAACAGTTGAGTCTAAACCGTACAAAGGGCCCCATTTTTTGACGTATCTTTGCTTCACGTCTTGCTAAATATTTTGAGATACCTATTAGAAACTATGAGAAAGAAGAAAAGTTGTTGCCCCCTATTTTCTTAGACTATAAAAGTATGGTAGCACATGATTTTATTTGCGATGACAAGGAGAAGAGACTCATTTATAACCTGGTATTCAGTGAAAGGACTTGCCAGATTATTACCCTGCCTGCACCTTCTTTGTTTAACATTTATTCAGGCACATACATCATCCTGCCCGATGACATTTATGCATATTGGGAGCAAACACGATCCCTAGAGCCTGAGCCTAAGCCATCTCCTGACCAATATCAGGAGTCTATTTATCAGTGGGATCCGGAGGAGCTCGCTAACCAGTGGCACCCCGAGGATCCTCCTCAGTACACTAGAGAGGACCATTTTGATCCATGGGCATAGACCAACCTAGGCCAAAAGCCTAAGCTTGGGGGAGTACGTATTTCTCACCGACATTACATTCATGTTCACACACTCATTCTAGTTGTCGGTGCTCATAATTTTTCATTGTAATATCCATGCTAGTTTATTTTCTGTTTTAAGCCTTCTTCTTGTGTGTTTGAAAAACCTTAAGAAAAACCCAAAAAAATTAGTGTAGCTTTTAGTTAGTTTACTTTCCATGCTTGTAGTAGTAGTAATCAAAAGAAAACCCAAAAAGATTTCTCGTTCTTCTTTTGCTTGTTGGGAGCTTTCCCATGTAAATAGTTTTATTTCGTTTCTTTTCTTTGGGGGTAAAGAGGAGAAGACCATAATGAAAATGTTGAAGTGGCTCTCATATGCATTATTGTTGATTTAACCAACAGCCAATATTGCCTTGTCTTCTCCTTTGTATTAAGTGCTTGCAGATTCCAGCTTAGTCCAATGCACGTGCACCATTATTATTATTCACACCGTTCGGTCGTGCAAGTGAAAGGCAATAATGACGATATATGATGGACTGGTTGAGATGAGAGAAGCTAGTATAAACTCGACCTCTCTTGTTTTTGTAAATATGATTAGTTCATCATTCCTGATTCAGCCTATAAATGAAACATGTTTGCAATGACAATTAGAGATTATAGTTGCTCATGCCATGCTTAACTAGCTAGGAGTTTATAATGGTTTACCTTGCGTGCCAACATGCTATTAAAATGGTTGTGATGTGGTATGATAGGGTGGTATCCTCCTTTGAATGATTCAAGTGGCTCGACTTGGCACATATTCATGCATGTAGTTGAAACAAAATCAACATAGCCTTCACGATATTTATGTTCATGGTGAATTATATCCTACTCATGCTTGCACTCAATGTTTATTAATTTTAATGCATGTTCATGATTGTTGTCGCTCTCTAGTTGGTCGCTTCCCAGTCTTTTTCTAGCCTTCACTTGTACTAAGCGGGAATACTGCTTGTGCATCCAGTTCCATAAACCCAAAAGTTATTCCATATGAGTCCACCATACCTTCCTCTATGCGGTATCTACCTGCCGTTTCAAGTAAATTTGTATGTGCCAAACTCTAAACCTTCAAACGAAATTCTGTTTTGTATGCTCGAATAGCTCATGTATCAACTAGGGATGTTTGTATCTTCCATGCTAGGCGGGTTATTCTCAAGAGGAGTGGACTCCGCTCCTCACTCAGAAGAAAATGGCTGGTCACCAGGATGCCCAGTCCCATGCTCAAACCAAAATCAAAATAATTGCAAACAAAACTCCCCCAGGACTGTTGTTAGTTGGAGGCACCTGTTGTTTCGGGCAAGCCATGGATTGATGCTTGTTGGTGGTGGGGGAGTATAAACTTTACCATTCCGCTTGGGAATCGCCTATAATGTGTGTAGCATGGAAGATATCGAGATCTCTCGGTTGTTATGTTGACAATGAAAGTATGCCGCTCAAAATATTATTTATCTCTATTTCAAAATCGAGCTCTGGCACCTCTACAAATCCCTGCTTCCCTCTGCGAAGGGCCTATCTATTTACTTTTATGTTGAGTCATCACCCTCTTATTAAAAAGCACTAGTTGGAGAGCACCACTGTCATTAGCGTCCATTAATATTAATTTATATTGAGTATGACTATGATTGGATCTCTTTTACTATGAATTACAATGTTTAGTCAATCCTTGATCTTCAGAGGTGCTCAGCATTTATGTTTTACGGTCTCAGAAAGGGCTAGCGAGATACCATCTTGTTATATCATATTATGATTGTTTTGAGAAAGTGTTGTCATCCGAGATTTATTATTATTGCTCGCTAGGTGATTATGCCATTAATATGAGTAAACATGAGACCTAACTGTTATCGTGAATATGGTTAGTTCACAATCTTGCTAAAAACTTGAATGCTGCCTTTACATATTTGCAACAACAACAGCAAACAGAGTTTGTAAAAGTTTTTCTTTATCTCTTTCAGTTTGTCAACTGAATTGCTTGAGGACAAGCAAAGGTTTAAGCTTGGGGGAGTTGATACGTCTCCATCGTATCTACTTTTCCAAACACTTTTGCCCTTGTTTTGGACTCTAACTTGCATGATTTGAATGGAACTAACCCGGACTGACGCTGTTTTCAGCAGAATTGCCATGGTGTTATTTTTGTGCAGAAATAAAAGTTCTCGGAATGACCTGAAACTTCACGGAGAATATTTTTGGAATGTATAAAAAATACTGGCGAAAGAATCAAGGCAAGGGGGCCCACATCCTGTCCACGAGGGTGGGGGGCACCCACCCCCCGAGGGCGCGCCCCCTGCCTCGTGGGTCCCCCTGGAGCTCTACCGACCTCAACTCCAACTCTATATATTCACGTTCGGGGAGAAAAAAATCAGAGAGAAGGATTTATCGCGTTTTACGATACAGATCCGCCGCCAAGCCCTAATCTCTCTCGGGAGGGCTGATCTGGAGTCCGTTCGGGGCTCCTGAGAGGGGAATCCGTCGCCGTCATCATCATGAACCTTCCTCCATCACCAATTTCATGATTCTCACCGCCGTGTGTGAGTAATTCCATCGTAGGCTTGCTGGACGGTGATGGGTTGGATGAGATTTACCATGTAATCGAGTTAAATTTTTTAGGGTTTGATCCCTAGTATCGAATATGTTCTGAGATTGATGTTGCTATGCTTAATGCTTCTCACTAGGGCCCGAGTGCCATGATTTCAGATCTGAACCTATTATGTTTTCATGAATATATGTGAGTTCTTGATCCTATCTTGCAAGTCTATAGTCACCTCTTATGTTGTAACGCCCACGATGCGGCTATATCTCCCACGTGTCGAGGCACGACTTAGAGGCATAACCGCATAGTGGTTTTGTCGCAAGAAGGGTCATCTTCACACAATCCCATGTAATGAACAAGGATGGGATAAAGAGTTGGCTTACAATCGCCACTTTACACAATACATAAATATATCTCATACATCATCCAAAATACAAGTCTATAGACTGACTATGGTCAAGATCCAAATGAAAATAAGACAACCCCAAATGCTAGATCCCCGATCGTCCCAACTGGGCTCCACTACTGATCATCAGGAAAAGACACATAGTAACGACCACGTTCCTCGTCGAACTCCCACTTGAGATCGACCCCATCGTCTGCACTGGCATCGTCGGCACCTGCAACTGTTTTGGTAGAATCTGTGAGTCACGGGGACTCAGCAATCTCACACCCGCGAGATCAAGACTATTTAAGCATATAGGAAAGGAAGGTGTAGTGAGGTGGAGCTGCAGCGGCAAAAGCATATATGGTGGCTAACTTGCGCAAAAGAGAGCGAGAAGAGAAGCAACGGAGGGGTCGTCATCTAGCAATGACCAAGAAGTGATCCTGAACTCCTACTTACGTCATACATAACTCAGGCCGTGTTCACTTCCCGGACTCCGCCGAGAAGAGACCATCACGGCTACACACGCAGTTGATGTATTTTACTTGGGTCAAGTGACAAGTTATCTACAACCGGACATTAACAAATTCCCATCTGCCTCATAACCGCGGGCACGGCTTTCGAAAGATAATACCCTGCAGGGGTGTCCCAACTTAGCCCATCATAAGCTCTCACGGTCAACGAAGGATAAACCTTCTCCCGGAAAGACCCGATCAGTCTCGGAATCCCGGTTTACAAGAAATCTCGACAATGGTAAAACAAGACCAGCAAAGCCCCCGAATGTGCCGACAAATCCCGATAGGAGCTGCACATATCTCGTTCTCAGGGCACAACGGATGAGCCAGACGTCGGGTTGGCATAGACCCTGGTTGCCCAGGGGGCGCCGGACATCGCTCGGTTTGGGCCAGCACTCGAAGGAGCACTGGTCCGGGGGTTTAAAATAAAGATGACCCTCGGGCTCGCGAAAACCCGGGGGAAAAGGCTTAGGTGGCAACTGGTAAAACCAAGGTTGGACCTTGCTGGAGGAGTTTTATTCAAGGCGAACTGTCAAGGGGGTCCCATAAATCACCCGACCGTGTAAGGAACGCAAACTCAAGGAACATAATCCTGGTATATCAGTAACTAGGGCGGCAAGAGTGGAACAAAACACCAGGCATAAGGCCGAGCCTTCCACCCTTTACCAAGTATATATAGATGCATTAATTAAATAAGAGATATTGTGATATCCCAACATATCCATGTTCCGACATGGAACAAACTTCAACTTCACCTGCAACTAGCAACGCTATAAGAAGGGCTGAGCAAAAGCGGTAACTTAGCCAATCAACGGTTTGCTAGGAAAGGATGGTTAGAGGCTGACATGGCAAAATGGGAGACATGATATAGCAAGTGATAGGTAGCGCAGCATGGCAATAGAGCGAACAACTAGCAAAGCAAAGATAGAAGTGATTTCGAGGGGTGGTCATCTTGCCTGCAAGGTTCTCAGAGTTGTCGAAAGCTTGATCCTCGTAAGCGTACTCGATAGGTTCCTCGTTCGCGAACTCGTCTCCCGGATCTACCCAATACAAGATCACAAGCAAACGGAACCACAATCAATCACGAGAAATGCACAAGCAACATGATGCAAAACATGTATGATATACAAGATATGATATGCGATGCATATGCATGCTCCGGAAGGAAAATGATGAACATGGCAGTAACTTGGCAAACAAAGCATTCCACTGGAAAGATGAGATGATTTCGGTCGAAATCGATATAAAGATCCCCGGAAACGGATGCACGGTTTGCAAATGGCAAGCAAAACAAGAATGACACGAATCTGCGATTAACAGCATGATAGCACTTAAAATGCAACAAACAACAATGCTACAGCACCCCAACATAGCAACAAAGCATATGACAGTAATCTACAGGAGATGCTTGACAAAATATGAACAATGAGCTACGGCTAGTTCACAACATATCAAGCTCAAACAAGCATGGCAAAAGTGCAAAAGATAACAGGATCACAGACTTAGTGAAACACTGGACATGGCAGAAAACAGCATCAGGTAGCAATGTTCAGAGCACGAAATCAACATGCTACAGGAACTTAACATAGAAAAACAAGTAACGGAAGTGTTCTACTAAATGCATATGACAAAAGTCCCTTACTGACCATAAGCCAAAAAGGACCAGAAGGTATGATGGCAAGCATGAAAACAGAGCATGGCAGAAATAATAATATGTGGGCCTCTTTGTGAGCTTGATGAACTTACTACAGAGCAATTCATTACAAACCAAGACACCTTCAGCAAGATGGCATGTTTATGAAGCTAACCATGGCAAGAACAAATACATAGCATGTATGGATCGACTACAATAAGCTTGGCAAAATTGCATATCATGTTAAGAATCTGCCAGAAATATTTTATAGCAAAAGTAGAGCAAGATTGATTCATGCTATGGCACTCCATAATTGCAAACAAGGGCAGGAATGGATCACGTACGACTATAGATACAAAACATCCTTAATGAACATCTCCAAAGTATGCATGGATATCTCTGTAGCATCAAGTTTACATGGCAACAAAATAACAGCAGACAAAGACTTAGAGAAATCACCAAGTCCCTGAAATCAGAAATATTACGGAGCCTACTTTGCATGCTTGTGCTAGTCACCAAAGAGATCATAAAAATACATGGACTACACCACTGGAAGATGGCATGGCATACTTCAAAACACATGTAGAGCTCATGCCCATAAGATGCACAGAATAAATGATACAAAAATGACAAATCTCCAAGTTCTGCTAAGAACCAGAAGATAACAGCAACTAGCCCTCTTCCAATAGAGATTTGGTCATCAGGATAACCTCTAATGAACATGGTGCAATTGAACAAAATGAAGAGAATCACGAGACGAACAATTTGACATATTACACGCGCGAATCAGTGCTACATGCAAGAAGTTACGCACTGAGGAACAGAGGCATATGCTGTAAATTTGCAGGACTTAGAAAAAAAAAACGGGATCGAGAAAGTGTAACTGCTCGAGATCTGGATCGGGAAGAGAGCTCGAGCTCAGCCTCGATGGTGCTCGCCGGCGAGAGGAAGAGGAGGCGGCGAGGTCGGCGGGGCCGGCGCCGGAGGAAGAGAGGGAGGCCAGCCGGGGCTCCGGTGGAGGGGGGCGCGGCCTGAGGCGGCGGCGGCCGCGGCGGCGGCGGCGGCCGGTGGCGATGGCGGCCGCGGCGCGTCGGCGCGTTGGGCGGCGGCGGCGCGGGCAGGCGTTGGGCCGCGGGGGCCCGCGGCGGGCCGGGCGGGCCGGCGCGGTGGAGGCGGCGGCGGCGACACGTGGCGCGTGCCGATTCGCCGGGCGGCGCGGCGGACGTGTCCGGCGCGGGCGGACTTTGTCCGGCGGCGCGAGGTGGACGGAGCTAGGGTTGGACTGAGTTCGTTTTTCCGGAGGGTCACATATTTATAGGTAGAGGGAGCTAGGAGGCTCCAAATGAGGTGCGGTTTTCGCCCACACGATCGTGATCGAACGACCTAGAGCATGGAAGAGAGTTTGGTGGGTTTTGGGCTAGTTTTTAGGGGTTTTTTTGCTGGACACTCAAATGGACTTTGCGGATGCCCGGTTAACCGTTGGAGTACCAAACGACCTCCAAATGGAACGAAACTTGACCGGTAGTCTCCGGGTGGTATATTAAGGCCACTTGACAAGCCTCGGTCCATTCCGAGAAAGTTTGACACCCGCACACAAAAGAAAACGAAAGGGATGCGCCGGAGGAGATAGGAGCGCCGGATTGCAAAACGGACAATGGGGAAAATGCTCGGATGCATGAGACGAACACGTATGCAAATGCAATGCACATGATGACATGATATGAAAATGCATGGCATGACAAAATGCAAAACGAAAAACAAAACCCGACCACGGAGGGAATATCATAACACATAGCCGAAAATGGCAAGAGTCGGAGTTACAAATATGGCAAGTTACATGCGGGGTGTTACATATGTGTTATGATCCGTTAACCCCGAAGTGACAATAATCGGGTTACTTACCGGTGATGACCGTAGTTTGAGGAGTTCATGTATTCATTAAGTGTTAATGCTTTGGTCTGGTACTCTATTAAAATGAAGCCTTAATATCCCTTAGTTTCCATAGGACCCCGCTGCCACGGGAGGGTAAGACAAAAGATGTCATGCAAGTTCTTTTCCATAAGCATGTATGACTATATTCAGAATACATGCCTACATTACATTGATGAACTGGAGCTAGTTCTGTGTCACCCTATGTTATAACTATTGCATGAGGAATCGCATCCGGAATAATTCTCCATCACCGATCCAATGCCTACGAGCTTTTCACATATTGTTCTTTGGATAGTTACTTTACAGTTGCCACTTTTACAATTACTACAAAACTGCTACTGTTACTTTTGCTACCGTTATCGTTACTTCCATATGACTTTGCTGCAGATATTAAGTTATCCAGGTGTGGTTGAATTGACAACTCAACTACTAATACTTGAGAATATTCTTTGGCTCCCCTTGTGTCGAATCAATAAATTTGGGTTGAATACTCTTCCCTCAAAAACTGTTGTGATCCCCTATACTTGTGGGTTATCAGGAGGCGACGAGGAGCGCGAGGAGGAGCTTCTGCGGCATGGGGTAGCGCGCGCATGCGTCACGCAATACCGTGGTTACAAAGTACACGGGGTGCTCGACAAGAGAAGGGGTGTTGACAAAGTCTAGCCCCGCTTGAGGCGGGGGGGGGGGGGGGGCTGAGGAGCCTTGCCGTCCAATTGGATAGTCGAGGCCTCAGGAGCACCATCCTGAGGTGGCAACGACGCGGCTATAAGCGGGGCGCTACGCCGCGCACCCGTGCCTGTGCGCTCTTCCCAGACCGCCACGAGCGCTGCGCTAGTTGAGTGGGGTGTGGTGGCTAGGTAAAGCACCAGGGGCTCGAGAGGACGGGGCGCCACCATCGTTGGTTGGCTGGTGAGATACCTCTTGAGGTCTTGGATGGCCGCCTCGGCCTTCAGGTCATTAAAATGGGCCCTTCTTTTTCATCAGCTTGAAGAACGGGAGGGCGCGCTCGCCGAGCTTGGAGATGAAACGCCCCAACAAAGTCATGCAGCCCGCGAGCTTCTGCATTTCCTTGAGAGTCTATGGCAAGCTTCTGCATTTCGCTCTGTGCGACACTAGGAAACCCAGCAGCTTGCTGGATGGGACACCGAACAGGCACTTCTCCGGATTGAGCCGCGGGTTTACCTTGCATAGGTTGGTGAACGTTTCCTCCAGATCCTCAACATGGGTGCTTGCTTATTGCGACTTGACCACTATGTCGTCGACGTACGCCTTGGCGTTCCTCCCGAACTGCCGGACGAGGGCGATGTGCATCAATTGCTGGAAGGTTGCGCTAGCGTTGCGCAGCCCAAAAGGCATGCAGGTGTAGTATTACACCCCGCACGGGAGAGCAAGGTTGTCTTCTTGACTTCATGCACTGCCATCTTGATCTGGTGGTAGCCCGAGAAAGCGTCCAGGAAGCACAGCAAGTCACACTCGGCGGTGGAGTCAACGATTTGGTCAATGAGCGGAAGAGGGAACGGGTCCTGAGGGCACGCCTTGTTGAGGCTCGTGAAGTCAACGCACATGCTCGTGAAGTCGTCGCACATACCTCTTGGGGACAATGACCGGGTTGGCCGACCAATCCGGGTGCCGCATTTCCCGAATGACGTCGGCTTCTTGCAGCTTGTGGACCTCCTGGATGATGAACGACTGCTTCTTCGGGGCTTGCCGTCACGCCTTCTGCTTCACCGGGCGCGCACCGGGGCACACCATCAAATGGTGCTCGATCACATCTCATGGGACGCCGACCAAGTCCGTTGCCTCCCATGCAAATACATCCTTATTCGTACGGAGGAAACCGACTAGCGCCTCTTCCTGGTCTGGGGGGAGGCCAGCGCCTATGGTGAAGGTGGGGCCTGAACCCCCGTCGTCGACTGGCACCTGCTTCGTCTCGACCCGATCTTGAGAGAACAATTGCTTCATCTTTGCGGGCGCGGCTTCCGGGATCTCTAGAGTGTCTTCAGCACCCGGTTGTGCGGCTGTCGTGGCCTTGAAGGCGAGCTTGAGGGCCAGGAGTGCATCTCAGGTGTCCACCGCCACGGTGATGATCCGCTTCTTCCTGGCATCTTTGTAACATCCCAAAATTCTAAATTTTGGAATGTTATAATAAACAGATAGATTGGATTGATTGTTTGATTGATTGACTGAAAGTGAGTGAATTCGAAATCTTTTGAAAGTTAAATGAGAGGGAATAAAAGGACTTTCCCAAACTTTCATTTTGCTTTTATGATCTCCGTGAATTCAAATTCTTTTCAAATACAAAACCCTAGAGATAAGATGACATGACTTCTTCCATTTTAAATAAATGAAAAGGGTTTTTGAAAATATTTGAATTTCACTTGGAAATATTTCAAATTCAGAAACTTCAAGCAACTCAATGATTTTCATGAGAGAAGATAAAATGACTTCTTCAAAACATATGAAATATGAGTTGGAAGTTTAAAAGGATCTAATTTAAAGTCCTCTTGGAAATTATTTTCAATTTGGAGTATTTGGGTTTTATTCAAATTATTTTTCTCCAAAATAAAAATATATGGAAAATAGGGTAACATGATTCCCTACAATAGAAAATTGGAGAAAAATTAATTTGAAATCATTTTGGTATTTTTTTAAATGATTTTTATGAGGCTTTATTGCAGCAGTAGCACTCTTTGCTTTATCTGAATTTTTGTATATTTTATTTGACGCTATAGAAATGTTCATGTCGTAGAAAATATTTTTCTGAAAATTTTGATATATAATATGCCTATATAAATATTTTATTTTATTTTTTCTTTATTCGGTTTTCCTTCTGTTTCTATTTAAAAACAAATAATAAAAACTGTACATGTGGCCCATCACTAACTGCCGCCCAGGTGCACATCATAGTACCAGCGGGCGCCCCATCTTTTTTTTCCTATATGGGCCAGGCCCAACCGGCCATATTATTTCCCTAGACTTCTTTTTTACAGATGATTTTTTTTTCTGTTAACCGAATAAAAAAACTGCAGCCGCAGCTTACGCGCGCGCGGCCGGGCGAAGGCCTTTAGGCCCATGCGAGGCGCCTCTTTTCTTCTCTGTTTCTTTTCTTTTCATCTATGTTTAGTCCCACATTGCCCAGCCTTTGACCTTTAAGCCTTTTTTGCACCAATAAATATAGACCAATAGAGCCTCCAAAAATCATCCGACTCGGGTTAAATCAATATTTTGGTTTGACTAGATTCCTTAAATAAAAATATTTTTCTCCTCTCCGGCGCGACTTTTGAGAATTGTCTCCTCTCTTCGAAGTCATCTTTTCTATGCCTTGTAAAGGTAACTTTTTTTTCTCTTTTTATATTTCCATAGTTTATTATTTTAGACTAATATGATAGAATAATTAGATTATTAATTAGTCTACATATTTATACATAGACCTTAGCCGTAACTATTTTTCTTCCGTAAAACAGCTTGGCCCTGATTTTTCAAATAACCATAACTTTTCACTCGTTCATCCAAATTAGATGAAACCAACGATTGTAGTTTCGTCTTGTTATCACCTATCTAGTTAACCTGTCACATCAACTTTTTGAAATTTTCAAATTTCGAATTTTGTTCAGATTCATATTCAAATTTTTTTGTTCATAACTTAAGTTCCGTAACTCCGTTTGAGTTGATTCTTTTTGCAAAGCGAAGCTCACGACCTAAACTTTCTGATAAGGCCAAATCCACCTAACTTTGGTACTATTAAAACTGTTTTATATTGCAAGAGTTATTTGCTTGTTTTCGAAGTTTTCCGTGATCTTTTCTTCGATTCTTTTGAGTGATTGCTTATGTGTCGTTACTATTGCTTGCTCACGATAGATTGATCAGAGTGTGACGAGTAGAACTATCAAGAGTTATGAGTGCAAATCATCTTCATCAACATTGCAGGCAAGTTCACACTTTGATCATACCTCTTTGACTACCCAGTTTTATTGCATTAGATCAACCCTCAAACATTGCATGATTAGGATCTAATTAAATTGTGGGTTCTGGGAAGTAGATGAGGTAGTACCTATTGCCCTGTTTATTATCAAACCCTTGGGAGGTACTTCTACGTTTCCTTATATTGTTATGCTATGCTAGTAGACGTGGATTGGGTTTGAGTGTTACCATGACAGATGTGAGATTGTTAATTAATGGTTAACCTTAAGGTGGCAACTAAAACACACATCTGGGTGGATTGAGGTACCTGGGTATTCCAGGATTGCCTGTTTTTCTTTTGGACCGCCACCCAGGCTCAAAGGGATCATAAGATTATTCATACTAAAAACTTCCGTGTGCAGCCACAAGCTATTATGGGCTCTAGCATAGTTGATTAAGTCGTGTGAACTCTTACAGTGGTAGACTAGCAGATGTAGGGGGTGTAGGTGGTACGGTCTACGCATCATAAGGTGCTAACGCTTCTGAAAGACTGTGTCTCGGTCATCCGTTTCTCAAACACCATGTAGTGCGAGAAATCCAACGGAGGAGATCGAGTCTTGTGGGGAAAAGTGCATAAAGCTCTGCAGAGTGTACAAACTAATCATGATTAGCCGTGTCCCCGGTTATGGACAACTTGAGTATCTAGTACTTGGATTATCATGTGAATCTCATCATGTTACTTTAATTAATCTTGTTGGGTTAATGATGATACTTAATTGGGATTGAGATGCTGTCAACCATCTTAATGTTTAACAACCACCATGAGAGTCAAATAAGATTTATTCCTTTGCAATAGGGAAAAATTGGCTTTTCGCAAAAACTTGATAACCATAGAGCTTTTCCACCAGCCAAATATGCATGTAGTGATAGCCATATTTCAGCATTGCTCTACAGTGTGAATTTGCCAGTACATTCAATGTACTGACCCTTTGTGGCTGCAACGTCTCATGTTGCAGGATTCTTACGACGAGTAAGTAATACGTTAGGGTTACGATTTCTACACTCAACTTTGTCGTTGGTGTTGATGGGAATCCACAACCTTGTTACTTCCGCTATTTGGATTGAGGTAATAGTATTTACATTACTTTATACATGTGATTTACCTCTGTTATAAATCCTCGAGTACTGTGTGTGTCAGCATACCGATCCAGGGATGACACTTAAGCATAGAGACTTGATCCATTCGGGTTGGGTCGCTACAAGATGGTATCAGAGCACATGTTGACTGTAGGACATGACCCTAAAAACTGGCAAGCCCATAGGAAAAGAATTTTTTTCTCTACAACTTTCTTTTCAAAAGGATCTTTTACCTCGTTTCTCTTCTGAGCTTATTCAAATATTCCCTTTTAGTGAGACCATACCCTTTTCCCTTTTGACCACTCGAAGATTCGATTGATGAGACCACTCCAAGAAGTACAAGATATTGGACAACTAAGACCACTTCGGAATGAAGAGGATTTTATCGAGCATTGTTATAATTGGAACTACAATGGTTAAAGACTCTGAAGACTAGGAGAATTTGAAGGCTCCGAAGAATTTCCAGATTGGTATAGGAAGGCTACCCTTATGGAACTTGGCAGACTATGGAAGCCGTCAATACCGGAGACCAAGGTGTATCGGAGAAAGACCGGAACATGGAGCATTAGAACTCAAAGTTTTTGTTAAGAAAACCTAGAGACAGGAGATATCAGTTATGGAATGAAAGCTCATGGCAGTAACATGGGCATAGACACGGCTGACCATGGTGTTATTACCCGTTTATGCTATTGTCACCGTGCGGAGTTAAGCATGCAGATGCATGGAAGGATTGGATGGTAGAAGGCTGATGGAGCACCTATCAGCAAGATGAAGTTTTAACTTTAGACCGGTGTATCACCAGGATCTGGAGTATTACATCAAGAAGTTAAGATGGACCTGCAGGAAATAGTATTTGATAAGGAAGCGTTTCGTGAAGAACTCAGGACCCAGAAGCTGAAAGTAGCCAAGCTAGAGGAGCAAAACCTTGAGACATCAAAGATTCGTCAGGAACTGAAGGACAGTAGGATCATGGTTCATGTCAAGGATGTTGAAACCCAGAAGTGTGGAACGCAACTCCAGAAATATTAAAGGACAACACTCGAGTCTTCACGTCAACAGAGGTGATCTGGCAAAAGAACTTGCGAAGGACAAGCATGATCTGAAGAAGCCATTGGAGACATGAACAAGACTTGAAGAGTTCAGCGACGTTGAAAATTTATTGACCCTTAGAAGACCAAACCCCTGTTATATACCTACGTTAGATGCGACGATTGTGAGCTGTCATTTGTTTGTTGTTTTCCGACAGCCACAAAATAAAAATCTGTCTTTTCAAAACTTTTGTTTGTATTGTGTGCATCTCTCTCTATCTCTCTTATCTCACCCCAAACCCATGGACCCAATAGAGGATGAATGGAGATGAACTCATATTTTCTGGACCGATGAGTCAATTGGAGACGGACCGATCGATTCAGAACATGGAGGATCATATGGAGAATAACCCTATAGTCGGAAAAGATATGGCCCAACATGCTCTTCAGTGTTTTGAAAGAGGTGTTGCTACTTGGTGGAGGATGTACCAAACCATCAACGGATGGCAAGGAGTAACCACTTGGAAGGAATTTAAGTGGACTTTGTTAAAGTCTTGGCTTGTGTCCCAAAAGTTGAGGCCTTATGGAAAGGATATGAAGAAACCTTGTGCATACAATCTTTGTGGATAAATAGGACACAACCATAAAGAAAACAAGGACGAATACCCTCATAAGCGGAGGATTAGCAAAGGAGTTAGCAGAGGATCTCAAGGAACTTCGGTTGGAGATTGTTCCCAAAGGTTTTGTTGCAGCAATGGAAGTTCAGTCTACATTGTTGGGAAAGATCCGTGAAGCTCAGAAGAATGACAAAGAGATTGCTGAGGTAAAAGAGAGGATGAGCAAAGGAAAGGCCAAATGTTTTCGTAAGGATGAGCACGACACCTTATGGTTCGAGGACCGTGTATATGTGCCCAATAATGCAAAGATCAGGAAGTTAATACTTCAGGAGGCTCATGACTCACCATACTCGATTCGCCCTGGAAACACCAAGATGTATTTGGATTTGAAGGAGCGTTTCTGGTGGACTGGTATGAAGAAGGATATTGCGGAGTATGTAGTCGTAGGTGATGTATGCCAGAGAGAGTAAAAGCAGAGCATCAGAAGCCAGCAGGGTTACTACAGCCTATGCCGATACCCGAATGGAAGTAGGATAAGCTTGGCATGGATTTCATTATCGGATTTCCCAGAACCCGAACGGGATATGATTCTATCTGGATAGTAATTGATTCGCTTGACCAAAGTGGCTCACTTTATCCCAGTAAAAACCACCTATACAAGTGCGAAGTTGGCCAAGATATATATGACCAGGATCGTATGTCTGCATGGAGTTCCGAGGACCATCGTATCAGATAGAGGAACACAGTTTACCTCAAAGTTTTGGAATCAGCTGCACCAGACTTTGGGTACTAGGCTAGAGTTCAGTACAGCCTTTCATCCGCAGACAGATGGATAGACCGAGAGAGTCAATCAGACTCTGGAGGACATGTTGAGAGCGTGTGCGCTAGATTATGGATCTAGTAGGGATGATAAGCTACCTTACGCGGAGTTCTCATACAACAACAGTTACCAAGCCAGTTTGAAGATGGCCCCTTTTGAAGCTTTGTATGGGAAAAGGAGCCAGACACCGTTGATGTGGGATGAAGTTAGAGACCGTAAGTTGTTTGGACCAAATGTGATCAAGGAGTCAGAAGAGAATGTTAAGTTGATTCGAGATAGACTGAAGGTAGCTCAGTCCAGGCAGAAGAGTTATGCAGACTAAAAAACGCAAGGAGGTAGTCTATGAAATTGGAGACAGAGCATGTCTTCGTGTGTCCCCTCTGCGAGGAATTAAACGATTTGGAGTTAAGGGAAAGTTAGCCCCGAGATTTGTAGGACCATACCGAGTTTTGGAGCGTATGGGAGAACTGGCCAACAAGTTGGAGTCACCCGAAGGACTGTCAGGAGTTCATGATGTGTTTCATGTTTCCCAGTTGAAGAAGTGCCATGCAGAGATGGCCAATATTCCCCTGTAAGGACGCTTGACCCTGGAAAGGATAATGATGTTCCACGAAGTGGAGTATGGACTTCATAAGTATAAGTTTTTTTATCTCGGTATGTGGGATATCCCCGAGGATGAAGAGATGAATTACTATTGGATATAAAGGAGGTATGATGTTGGAAATATGGATCAATGGAAATTCCATAAAATCATGTCCTAGTTTGGTGCCAATAGAAGGAAGGAAGACAGTACAATTGGATGGATTTAAGAATACTAGGAAGTTGGATGTTGGTTTAAGTATCAGTTTCCCCGATGATGAGTTCAAGGTTTACCAGTGATGAGATGGGCCATAACCCACAGGCTCCAGGACCTGCCAAGAAGCAAGCACACTCTTACTGAAGGAAAACCCTGGAAGAGGATATACCTGTATCAACCGACGATTTTATAGGAGTTTACGCAAAACCTGAGAGTTGTGAAGGAACGATAGATGTTTGTTTGGCTTGCAGAATCCATGGATTTATCCGAACCTGGTTCGTCGATAAGAGAAAATTCTGCAATGCTTGTGAGGATGACCGAGTGTTAGAATGCGAGATTCACTAATCCATATACAGGGAAATGATTTGGGTGCGGGATGGATTAATCACCATACCGACTTACTCTTATTGTTCACCTTGCTATACGGGATGGTAAATCTGAGTGACTTACCTATAGTAGAGAGACGACAGTATTAAACCTTGTTTGAACCTTAGAATGGTATAAGAATGTTTCCCTTGTACACGGCAGTTGTTGCCAATCGTAGGTTATACGGTGAGGATCAACCATACCCATTTCCTGCAGGAGAAACCATAAATTTTTGACCACCATGAGATATCGAAAGTTGTTTAGCATTGGCGCCAGACCCGTCAGCTAAGAAGACCCAGTCTCGGAATAACCATACCAAGACGAAAGGATACAAAAGAATTGAGGAAAAAGGTTATGCCACTACCGGAATAGCCCAGAGAAGGAATTTTCCAAGAATTTGAGAAGACTGACACCGTCAAAGATAAGGATGGAGTATATGAGTTTTGATGGAACAGTAACAATGCTTCTAAGGGTGGTAGCACCCCAGACCCCCTTGTGATGATCGATGGATTTTGAGAAGACCCCAAACCTAACCTATTACTTGCTAGCCTCTCCGAATCTCGAGGACGAGATTCATTTTAAGGGTGGTAGGTTTGTAACATCCCAAAATTCTAAATTTTGGAGTGTTAAAATAAACAGATAGATTGGATTGATTGTTTGATTGATTGACTGAAAGTGAGTGAATTCGAAATCTTTTGAAAGTTAAATGAGAGGGAATAAAAGGACTTTCGCAAACTTTCATTTTGCTTTTATGATCTCCGTGAATTCAAATTCTTTTCAAATACAAAACCCTAGAGAGAAGATGACATGACTTCTTCCATTATAAATAAATGAAAAGGGTTTTTGAAAATATTTGAATTTCACTTGGAAATATTTCAAATTCAGAAACTTCAAGCAACTCAATGATTTTCATGAGAGAAGATAAAATGACTTCTTCAAAACATATGAAATATGAGCTGGAAGTTTAAAAGGATCTAATTTAAAGTCCTTTTGGAAATTATTTTCAATTTGGAGTATTTGGGTTTTATTCAAATTATTTTTCTCCAAAATAAAAATATATGGAAAATAGGGTAACATGATTCCCTGCAATAGAAAATTGGAGAAAAATTAATTTGAAATCATTTTGGTATTTTTAAAATGATTTTTATGAGGTTTCATTGCAGCAGCAGCACTCTTTGCTTTATCTGAATTTTTATATATTTTATTTGACGCTATAAAAATGTTCATGTCGTAGAAAATCTTTTTCTGAAAATTTTAATATATAATATGCCTATATAAATATTTTATTTTATTTGTTCTTTATTCGGTTTTCCTTCTGTTTCTATTTAAAAACAAATAACAAAAACTGTACATGTGGCCCATCACTAACTGCCGCCCAGGTGCACATCATAGTACTAGCGGGCGCCCCATCTTTTTTTTCCTATATGGGCCAGGCCCAACCGGCCATATTATTTCCCCAGACTCTTTTTTACAAATGATTTTTTTTCTGTTGACCGAATAAAAAAATGCAGCCGCAGCTTAGGCGCGCGCGGCCGGCCGAAGGCCTTTAGGCCCATGTGAGGCGCCTCTTTTATTCTCTGTTTCTTTTCTTTTCATCTATGTTTAGTCCCACATTGCCTAGCCTTTGACCTTTAAGCCTTTTTTGCACCAATAAATATAGACCAATAGAGCCTCCAAAAATCATCCGACTCGAGTTAAATCAATATTTTGGTTTGACTAGATTCCTTAAATAAAAATATTTTTCTCCTCTCCGGCGCGACTTTTGAGAATTGTCTCCTCTCTTCGAAGTCATCTTTTCTATGCCTTATAAAGGTAACTTTTTTTCTCTATTTATACTTCTGTAGTTTATTATTTCTAGACTAATATGATAGAATAATTATATTATCAATTAGTGTACGTATTTATACATAGACCTTAGCCGTAACTATTTTTCTTCCGTAAAACAGCTTAGCCCTGATTTTTCAAATAACCATAACTTTTCACTCGTTCATCCAAATTAGATGAAACCAGCGCCTGTAGTTTCGTCTTGTTATCACCTATCCAGTTAACCTGTCATGTCAACTTTTTGAAATTTTCAAACTTAGAATTTTGTTTATATTCATATTCAAACTTCTTTTGTTCATAACTTAAGTTCCGTAACTCCGTTTGAGTTGATTCTTTTTGCAAAGCGAAGCTCTTGACCTAAACTTTCTGATAAGGCCAAATCCACCTAATTTTGGTACTGTTAGAAACTGTTTTATGTTGCAAGAGTTATTTGCTTGTTTTCAAAGTTTTCCGTGATCTTTTCTTTGATTCTTTTGAGTGATTGCTTATGTGTGGTTACTATTGCTTGCTCACGATAGATTGATCGGAGAGTGACGAGTAGAACTATCAAGAGTTATGAGTGCAAATCATCTTCATCAACATTGCAGGCAAGTTCACACTTTGATCAGACCTCTTTGACTACCTAGTTTTATTGCATTAGATCAACCCTCAAACATTGCATGATTAGGATCTAATTAAATTGTGGGTTCTGGGAAGTAGATGAGGTAGTACCTATTGCCCTGTTTATTATCAAACCCTTGGGAGGTACTTCTACGTTTCCTTATATTGTTATGCTATGCTAGTAGACGTGGATTGGGTTTGAGTGTTACCATGACAGATGTGAGATTGTTAATTAATGGTTAACCTTAAGGTGGCAACTAAAACACACATCTGGGTGGATTGAGGTACCTGGGTATTCCAGGATTGCCTGTTTTTCTTTTGGACCGCCACCCAGGCTCAAAGGGATCATAAGATTATTCATACTAGAAACTTCCGTGTGCAGCCACAAGCTATTATGGGTTCTAGCATAGTTGATTAAGTCGTGTGAACTCTTACAGTGGTAGACTAGCAGATGTAGGGGATGTAGGTGGTACGGTCTACGCATCGTAAGGTGCTAACTCTTCTGAAAGACTGTGTCTCGGTCATCCATTTCTCAAACACCATGTAGTGCGAGAAATTCAACAGAGGAGATCGAGTCTTGTGGGGAAAAGTGCACAAACCTCTGCAGAGTGTACAAACTAATCATGATTAGCCGTGTCCCCGGTTATGGACAACTTGAGTATCTAGTACTTGGATTATCATGTGAATCTCATCATGTTACTTTAATTAATCTTGTTGGGTTAATGATGATACTTAATTGGGATTTTGATGCTGTCAACCATCTCAATGTTTAACAACCACCATGATAGTCAAATAAAATTTATTCCTTTGCAGTAGGGAAAAATTGGCTTTTCGCAAAAACTTGATAACCATAGAGCTTTTCCACCAGCCAAATATGCATGTAGTGATAGCCATATTTCAGCATTGCTCTACAGTGTGAATTTGCCAGTACATTCAATGTACTGACCCTTTGTGGCTGCAACGTCTCATGTTGCAGGATTCTTACGACGAGTAAGTAATACATTAGGGTTACGATTTATACACTCAACTTTGCCGTTGGTGTTGATGGGAATCCACAACCTTGTTACTTCCGCTATTTGGATTGAGGTAATAGTATTTACGTTACTTTATACATGTGATTTACCTCTGTTATAAATCCTCGAGTACTGTGTGTGTCAGCATACCGATCCAGGGATGACACTTAAGCATAGAGACTTGATCCATTCAGGTCGGGTCGCTACAATCTTGATGATGTTCTAGCCAGGATGCATCGCCGCCATGAATTTGGCGAGGGCAGGATACCCAAGGATGGCGTTGTATGGGAGGCCGATGCGGGCGATGTCAAAGTCAATAAGCTTGGTGCGGTAGTTTTGGCGCGCGCCAAAGGAGACCGGGAGGCGTATCTTTCCCAAGGGGGTGGCAGAGCCGTCTACCAGCCCCGAGAAGGGCTTGGTGGGCCCGAGCTGGTCGTAGGGCACCTGAAGCAGATCGAAGACTTCCATAGAGAGGACATTGAGTCTAGCACCGCCGTCGATGAGGGTCCTGGTGACCGCAATGTTGCTGATGGTGGGCGTGCACAGCATGGGGAGCGTGCCGATGCCGACTGTAATCCTGGGGTGATCTCTGGCGTCGAAGGTGATGGCGGTCTCGAGCACGACGTGGCCTGGAGGAGCCCCCTGCCGCGGCTGAGCAGCCCCCAGCCAACAAAGGAGTTGCTTGACAATGGCAGGTGCCTGCAACCCGTCGAGGATGGCCGCAACCGAATGGGGTGCCGGGGCCGTGAAATGCGCGATGAGCAGGCTGCATAGCTCTTCCGAGGAGGCCAATTAAGACTCCAGCAGACTGAGCAGCCAGGAGCGCGGCACGCCAGTGAGGGCCATAGGGAGCCAGTTCACCATGACTTTGTCCTCGCCGCCCGCCGCCCAGATGGCCTCCGCGTATACCCGGAGGAACTCCACAGGGGCCGCCGCGCCGTCGTACCGCGGGGGCAATGCCAGACAGAACTTTAGCGGCCACTGCACCTTCCGCGGGGATGGAGAAAAGGACCAAAGGCCCGCGATGCCTTCGAATGCGCCCGACGGCCTGATGGGTGGGGCGGTGCCTGCCATGGGAAACACGCAGCATGGGCGGAGTGCAGCTGATGAAGAGGCGGAGCTTCGACACGCCCTTACATGGTGCGCCAAATGTCGGATTCAGGGATCCGCAGACCCAAGAAAGGTTCGAACTCTGGGGCTTGTGCGAAGAACTCATCCTATCCAGCCTACCAGCCCGTCGCCCCATGGCCTAGCTCGATTAACACAAACAAGGAAGGAGATGAACACAGCGGTTTACCCAGGTTTGGGCCACCTTGCGGTGTAAGACCCTACTCCTGCTTTATTGTGGATTGGCCTCACGAGGGGCTGAGGATAAACTAGTACAAGGGATGAACAACCTTGCGAGGTCTATGGATGAGAGAGTGAGTCGTCCCCTCTACGGTGGTAGCTAACCTACGAGGGGCTGAGGATATTACTGCTGGGCGTAAACCGGCCAGGAGAGGCCGGGTTGTCCTCATAATGAGTTTATTATATTTGAAGCCCATGAAGACAAAGATGATGGCGCTTTATGAAGGCCCAGGGCCCAAAGGCGGATTAAGTCCTGTAGTCATAAACCAACATTGATATGTAAGCTTGTGATCTAAGGCAGGAACAGTAGAGACCGGGCCGGACACGTTTATGAGCCGGCCTCGGAATCCTGTAAACCGGCGGGCGTCAACCCATGTATATAAGGGGATGACCCGGCGACGGTTTAGGGACAACAAACAACAACTCGAGAACCAGGCATAGCGAATTCGCTCCCTGGTCATCGAAACCCTAGCAATTCCACAACAACTGGATCGTAGGCCTTTACCTTCACCACATGGGGCCTAACCAGTATAAACTCTCTGCGTCCCTTGTCCGCTTTAACCCTTTTAAGCTAACCCATCGCGATGGCTCCATGACTAAGTCCTTTCTCTAGGACATCTACCGTGACAAAACCAGGACAGTTGGCGCCCACCGTGGGGCTATCGCACAATGGTTTCGAGTTCTTAGAGGGCAGCTTCGAAGGGCTCAAGGGATACGCTGTGGGCCGGATGACCAAGAGTCGTCGCGGCAAGCTCTACATCGACGACGCGGCGTGGGGCCCCGAGGCCGGCTCAATCGAGTACGGGTACCGGGTCCCCTTCGGCGGCATCCACGTTTTCATTGGCAAGATCGGCGAACCGGGCCCTGAGCCAGACATCTGCACCGACATCGTCGAGATGGCTCAGCGTGCGAGACCTGCCCGGGTTCAACCTGCCATGAAGCGTGCCTTCGTGGGAGTCATCCATGGAGCGGAATCTAAGGATAGATCAGCATCTGGTGGTGAGACCATCGTTTATTCTGATGATGAGTCATCGACCGGAGAGACCGAGTCATTGTACCAGTTGCAAGATGGCCGGATTGGGGGCTGTTCCGATGGCGACAGTATTCCAGACCCCTTTGATCCGCCAAACCGGGTTGCGATCTTCATGGCCGGTATGCAGCCAGCGCTCCACTCTTCGACCGCAGCGGCGATGGTTTCCGGATCAGTAGCAGCGACAGCGGCCGGGGCAGGAGGCCCCGTGCGACCATCGGCTCATGTTTTATCTGATTTATTTGACGCTTTGGCAACACTGATGGCGGAGGTTAACCCGGCGAATCAAGATGAGCATGATGCAGAAATCGCAAAGGTGAAAGATGAGATAACTCAGGCCAAGGCCGACCTGGCAGCGGAGGATACCAGGATGGCTGCGGAACGGACTGCATTGGATGCACAGGCTTACCCGCTTATGTTGGATCAGAGCGCGTCAAACGATGTCATGAGGAGAAGATACCGGTCTCACCTGCCGCCGGTTTATGAGGCCAGGAACCTCTTTAATACCCATGGAGCAGGGACCAGTAATCCGCCAGTGATAAACCGTGTGGAGGCACCTGGAACGGGGGCGCCGGTTCAGCCGCGTCCAACAGATCCGCCTCGTCAGAACAACATTCCGTCACAGCACGTCCCAACACCACCGGGTCACTAATCTAACCCAATGGATAACATTGTCGATGCCGCTTCACGACTAGCGGCTCTCCCGATCGAAGGCGAGTCCCAAGTAGCGGTCGAGATGCGACGGGCTAGGGAGCTCCTTCAGACAGCTTTGATTCAGCAGCAGGCTTATTCATATAGCCGCGAAAGGATCCATTCTACTCCCTGCCCAAGCCGGAGTTATAGTAGGCATATGGATGAACCGGCCGTGTCAAGCAGTGCGTGAAACCGTAATCCGCCCCGTGGCCATAACCCGGCGGGTGGCGGTGGTGATGCTCAGGATGTGGTGGATCGTGCTAGGGCACGTCGAGAGGCCGAGTTAGAGGCGTAGCATGAAGCCCACCAACTTACTCCAGTTCGTCCAACCACGTCGGTGGAACCAGGGGTTACTTCCAGCTCTTTTGGGGTACCGTGTCTCGTCCCAGCATTGCGTAATGTGCGGCTACCCAAGGATTTCGAGGGCCCACATAAGGTGCCGAATTATACTGCCGATTTATCCCCCGACTCATTGGTTGAAAGCTCTGAGATGGCAGTGGAGATGCTGGATGTGGACGATGCGGCGTGTGCTAAATACTTTACCATGATGTTGGAAGGAACAGCTCACACATGGTTGAAAAACTTGCCATCTAACTCCATTGGGTCATGGGCCGAGTTAAGAGCCCAATTTATCCAGAATTTCAAGGATACGTGCAAGCAGCCCATGTCAATTGTGGACTTAGCTGCCTGTGTCCAGGAGGAAGGAGAATCAACAACCCATTGGGTGCGCCGGGTTTCGGAGATTCTGCATTCATCGGACCGCATCAACGCTGATACAGCAGTTTTAACGTTGGAAGGCAATTGCCGGTTTGCACCTCTGAAATTGAAGGTGGGACGGCTCAAGCATCACTGCAATGACATGGGAACACTTATGGCAGCTCTGGTGAAGTATGCCGACTCTAATAGTACCAAGGATCCCAAGTCTAACGGTGACAAGACAGGGAAGGGAAAGAAGAGCGGCAGCACCAAAGGGCAGCAGCATAACCCCGCGAGTCATGGAAACAGCGATAAGCGTAAAGCGGATAACAGTTTAGATTTCATGGCTAATACCAACGCGGAGGACAAAGGCCAGCGGCGTAAGGGTAAACCGCCCCAGCGTGGAGGACGACCAAGTCCCAATCTGGAGCGCATGTCTTACCTGTTAAACCAGCCTTGCCCAAAGCACGGGTCGCGGGACAAACCGGCCACGCACCTCTGGAAGGATTGTTATATCATGCAGGAGTTCAAAAATTCAGATTTTTTCGGTATGATCATGGACCGGGCGGCGGTTCAGGCCCTGGATCTCTTGGGTCGGGTTATGGTGGAGGCAGTTCCGGTTCAGGTTTTCACGGTAATCAGAGCGGACATGGTAATCAAGGCAATCAAGGCAATCAAGGCAACCAAGGTGGTTATAATCACCAGGGGAATCAACAGCAGCAGCAGCTGTCGGGTTACCAAAGCAACCCGAAGCAGCTGGACAGTGGGCAGTACCATGTCTTCACCACTAGCCTCTGTAAGCGCGATCAGAAGCTTCATAAAAGGGCAGTGAACTCCGTTGAACCGGCGGTGCCCCGTTACTTGCGCTGGTCTGAACATCCCATTGTGTGGAGTCGAGAGGATCATCCGCCTCGGGTTGATAATCCAGGTCATCTGGCATTGGTGGTGGCACCTCAGGTTGGAGGTTATAAGTTCACCAAGGTACTCATGGATGGAGGGAGTAGTATCAATATCCTCTATTATGAAACCTTCCGTCGCATGGGGTTAACAGACAAAAATCTTAAACCGTCCAACACGGTCTTCCATGGTGTGGTGCCTGGTAAATCGGCGTATCCAGTTGGTAAGATAGCCCTGGAGGTTGGTTTTGGAGATGAGCATGATTCAAGGTCAGAGACATTGACTTTTGAAGTGGTGAAAATCAAGAGCCCGTATCATGCCCTGTTTGGACGGCTGGCTTATGCTAAGTTCATGGCAAGGCCCTGTTATGTCTATCTGCAGCTCAAGATGCCGGGTCATAAGGGGACCATCACAGTTCATGGGAGCCGTAAGATCGCTTTGGAATGTGAAGAAGGTGATGCAACATATGCTGAGTCGGTTTGTGCAACAGAGGAGTTGAAGTTCTACAAGGACAATGTTGATCTGGCAGATATGACTTCTTTGAAAAATCCAACTACAGAGCATGATCCGGCCTTGAAGTTTAAAACGGCTGATGAGACTAAGCTGGTTGATTTTGTTCCAGGCGACTCATCCAAGCAGTTTAGCATCAGCGCTAACTTGGATCCAAAATAGGAAAGCGTGCTCATCGAGTTCATCCGTGAGAATCGGGACATCTTTGCGTGGAAGCCTTCTGACATGCCAGGTGTACCGAGAGAACTCGCTGAGCACACTCTCAATGTCGATCCCAAGTATAAACCGGTCAAGCAGTTTCTTCGCCGGTTCAATGAAGAAAGACGCAAGGCTATTGGTGAGGAGGTAGCCAGGCTCTTGGCGGCTGGGTTCATCGTTGAAGTATTTCATCCTGAATCGTTGGCTAATCCGGTGCTGGTGCTAAAGAAGAACGACACCTGGCGTATGTGTGTGGACTACACAGATTTGAACAAGGCTTGTCCGACAGATCCTTTTGCTCTCCCACGTATTGATCAAATCATTGATGCTACGGCGGGTTGTGAGCGTTTGAGCTTTTTGGATGCGTATTCTGGTTACCATCAGATCAAAATGGCAGTTAAGGACCAGGAGAAGACAGCGTTTATAACTCCTTTTGGAGCCTTCTGCTATGTATCTATGCCTTTTGGGCTCAAGAGTGCCCAGGCGACTTATCAGCGCTGTGTGCAGAATTGTTTTCATGATCAGATTGGCCACAATGTTCATGCTTATGTGGATGATATTGTGGTAAAATCCAGAAAGAAGGAGACATTGATAGATGACTTGAAGGAGACCTTTGATAACCTCCGGGTTTATAAAATGATGCTTAATCCGGCCAAGTGTGTTTTCGGTGTACCGACATGCAAACTCTTGGGCTTTTTGGTGTCTAACAGGGGCATTGAAGCTAATCCGGAGAAAATCAAGGCTATAACTTCTTAGGCTAAACCGAAGTGTATCAATGATGTTCAACGCCTGGCAGGCCGGATTGCCGCCTTGAGCCAGTTTATCAGTCGCCTTGGTGAGAAGGCCATCCCTTTATATTAGATGCTGAAGAAGACGGATGACTTCATCTAGAGTGACGCCGCCAATGAAGCATTTGAGGACTTAAAGCGGCAGCAGGCTAATCCGCCGGTTCTTGCTACTCCTGTTGATAAAGAGCCATTGTTGTTATATGTGGCAGCTAACGCCCGGGCTGTTAGCGTGGCTATTGTGGTGGAGCGCAAGGAGGCCGGAAAGGAATATCCGGTTCAACGGCCGGTTTATTATATCAGTGAGGTACTTATTGAGTCCAAGCAAAGGTACCCGCATTGACAGAAGCTGGTGTATGGAGTTTTTATGGCAAGCCGGAAGCTTAAGCAATATTTCCAAGGTCATCCCATCACTGTGGTTAGCTCTGCTCCTTTGGGGGATATAATTCAGAATAGGGAAGCAACTGGCCGGATTGCTAAGTGGGCTATTGAGCTTGGGCCTCATGGGTTAAAATATATGCCCCGGACGGCGATCAAATCTCCGGCACTTGTGGATTTCATCAATGACTGGACAGAATTACAGGCACCAGAAGAGAAGTCAGATCATACTTATTGGAGTATTCATTTTGATGGGTCTAGGCAATTGGAGGGCTCAGGGGCTGGAGTCGTATTAACTTCCCCACGAGGTGATAAGTTTTGTTATGTTCTCCGTTTAATGTTCCCTTGCACTAACAATGCAGTTGAATATGATGCTTTACTCCATGGTCTTCGGATGGCTAAAGAGATGAATCTAAGCCGAGTTAAGTGCTTCGGTGACTCAGACCTGGTGGCTCAACAAGTGTCTGGTACTTAGGATTCCAAGGACCCACTCATGGCAGCATATCGTCGAGAGGTGGATATTGTTGCAGGTCACTTCAAAGGTTATCAGGTCGATCATGTGGACCGGCGGAAGAATGAAGCGGCGGACACTTTAAGCCACTTGGGTTCCCAACGTAAACCGGTTCCACCCAATGTCTTCCTGGATGTGCTGCATAATCCGTCCGTCAAGCTCCCTACAGAAGAGGATTTGGTTGTTCCTGATCCGGAGGCTCAGTTGGTGGCGGCTCTTCATGTTATTCCGGATTGGACGGTTCCATATTTGGCGTATATGAACCGGGGCGAGTTACTAGAGGATGAAACTTCGGCCAGGCAGATAATCCGGCGGTCCAAGTCCATGACTATTATCAATGGAGAGTTACATCATTGCAGTGTGACAGGGGCGTTTCAGCGTTGTGTATCTACTGAAGAAGGCCGTGAAATTTTGCGTGAGATCCACAAAGGATATTGTGGTCACCACGCCGGTTCAAAATCTCTTGTAGCCAAGGCGTTTCGTCACGGTTTCTATTGGCTGACGGCTCATGTTGATGCCGAGGACTTGGTCAAAAGGTGTGATGGATGTCAAAAATTCTCACGACGCGCTCATGTACCGGCTCAAGAGTTGAGGATGAATCCAATCACTTGGCCGTTTGCGACTTGGGGGCTAGATATGGTTGGGCCCTTTAAGAGATCCAAGGACAAGAAGACCCACCTTTTGGTGGCGGTTGACAAGTTCACTAAGTGGGTGGAGGCAGAACCAGTTAGTAAGTGTGATGCAGCTACAGCGGTTCAATTCATCAAGAAGGTGATTTTTTGGTTTGGCTTTCCACACAGCATTATAATCAATAATGGTACCAATCTGTCCAAAGGTGCTATGAAGGAGTTCTGTCAATGTGAGCACATCCGGCTTGACGTATCATCAGTGGCTCACCCCCAGTCTAATGGTCAAGCGGAGAGAGCCAATCAAGATATCTTGAGAGGCATCAAGCCCCGGCTTATGGTTCCTTTGCAACGGACGCCGGGTTGTTGGGTGGAGGAGTTACCTTCTGTGTTATGGGCATCAATACCACGCCCAACAGATCCACGGGTTACACGCCTTTTTTCATGGTCTATGGAGCAGAGGCGGTTCTCCCTAGTGACATCCGTCACGACTCACCTCGTGTGGCGGCGTATGTTGAAGCTGACAATGAGAAGGCACGACAGGAAGCACTTGACCTGTTAGATGATGAGCGTGACATTGCAGCAGCCTGTTCGGTGATTTATCAGCAAAATCTGCGTCGTTATCACAGCCGCTGGGTTAGAACCAGAACTTTTCAAGAAGGCGATCTGGTGCTCCGACTCATCCAGGATCAGACTGATATGCACAAGTTATCCCCAGCTTGGGAAGGACCCTTTTGAAGGAAATATGCCCTAGAGGCAATAATAAAGTTATTATTTATTTCCTTATATCATGATAAATGTTTATTATTCATGCTAGAATTGTATTAACCGGCAACATAATACATGTGTGAATACATAGACAAACAGAGTGTCACTAGTATGCCTCTACTTGACTAGCTCGTTAATCAAAGATGGTTATGTTTCCTAGCCATAGACATGAGTTGTCATTTGATTAACGGGATCACCTCATTAGGAGAATGACGTGATTGACTTGACCCATTCTGTTAGCTTAGCACTCGATCGTTTAGTATGTTGCTATTGCTTTCTTCATGACTTATACATGTTCCTATGACTATGAGATTATGCAACTCCCGTTTACCGGAGGAACACTTTGTGTGCTACCAAACGTCACAACGTAACTGGGTGATTATAAAGGTGCTCTACAGGTGTCCCCAAAGGTACTTGTTTGGTTGGCGTATTTCGAGATTAGGATTTGTCACTCCGATTGTCGGAGAGGTATCTCTGGGCCCACTCAGTAATACACATCACTATAAGCCTTGCAAGCATTGTGACTAATGAGTTAGTTGCGGGGTGATGTATTACGGAACGAGTAAAGAGACTTGCCGGTAACGAGATTGAACTAGGTATCGAGATACCGACGATCGAATCTCGGGCAAGTAACATACCGATGACAAAGGGAACAACGTATGTTGTTATGCGGTCTGACCGATAAAGATCTTCGTAGAATATGTAGGAACCAATATGAGCATCCAGGTTCCGCTATTGGTTATTGACCGAAGAGGTGTCTCGGTCATGTCTACATAGTTCTCGAACCCGTAGGGTCCGCATGCTTAACATTACGATGACAGTTATATTATGAGTTTATATGTTTTGATGTACCGAAGGTTGTTCGGAGTCCTGGATGTGATCACGGACATGACAAGGAGTCTCGAAATGGTCGAGACATAAAGATTGATATATTGGAAGCCTATGTTTGGACATCGGAAGTGTTCCGGGTGAAATCGGGATTTTTCTGGAGTACCGGGAGGTTACCGGAACCCCCCCGGTAACTTAATGGGCCTTATTGGGCCTAGGTGGAAGAGAGGAGAGGAGGCTAGGGCAGGGCCGCGCCCCCCCCCCTTCCCCCCAGTCCGAATAGGACAAGGAGAGGGGGGCGGCGGCCCCCTTCCTTCCTCCCCTCCACCTCTTCCCCCTTCCACTCCTAGTCCAACATGGAAAGGGGGGGAGTCCTACTCCCGGTAGGAGTAGGACTCCTCCTGGCGCGCCTCTACCTCCTAGGCCGGCGGCCTCCCCCTTGCTCCTTTATATACGGGGGCAGGGGGGCACCTCTCTAAACACAATTGATCAACGATCTTTTAGCCGTGTGCGGTGCCCCCCTCCACCATATTACACCTCGATAATATCGTTGCGGAGCTTAGGCGAAGCCCTGCGTCGGTAGAACATCATCATCGTCACCACGCCGGCGTGCTGACGAAACTCTCCCTCAACACTCGGCTGGATCGGAGTTCGAGGGACGTCATCGAGCTGAACATGTGCTGAACTCGGAGGTGTCGTACATTCGGTACTTGATCGGTCGGATCGTGAAGACGTACGACTACATCAACCACGTTGTCTTAACACTTCCGCTTTTGGTCTACGAGGGTATGTGGACAACACTCTCCCCTCTTGTTGCTATGCATCACCATGATCTTGCGTGTGCGTAGGAATTTTTTTAAATTACTACGTTCCCCAACAGTGGCATCCGAGCCTGGTTTTATGCGTTGATGCTATGCACGAGTAGAACACAAGTGAGTTGTGGGCGATATAAGTCATACTGCTTACCAGCATGTCATACTTTGGTTCAGCGGTATTGTGAGATGAAGCGGCCCGGACCGACATTACGCGTACACTTACGCGTGACTGGTTTCACCGTTGCGAGCACTCGTTGCTTAAAGGTGACTGGCGGGTGTCTGTCTCTCTCACTTTAGTTGAACCGAATGTGGCTACGCCCGGTCCTTGCGAAGGTTAAAACAGCAACAACTTGACAAACTATCGTTGTGGTAAAACTTGCAACAACAAAGTAGAGGACGTCTAACTTGTTTTTGCAGGGCATGTTGTGATGTGATATGGTCAAGACATGATGCTATATTTTATTGTATGAGATGACCATGTTTTGTAACCGAGTTATCGGCAACTGGCAGGAGCCATATGATTGTCGCTTTATTGTATGCAATGCGATCGCCATGTAATTGTTTTACTTTATCACTAAGCGGTAGCGATAGTCGTAAAAGCAATAGTTGGCGAGACGACAACGATACTACGATGGAGATCAAGGTGTCGCGCCGGTGACGATGGTGATCATGACGGTGCTTCGGAGATGGAGATCACAAGCACAAGATGATGATGGCCATATCATATCACTTATATTGATTGCATGTGATGTTATTCTTTTATGCATCTTATCTTGCTTTGATTGACGGTAGCATTATAAGATGATCTCTCACTAAAATTTCAAGATAAAAGTGTTCTCCCTGAGTATGCACCGTTGCGAAAGTTATTCGTGCTGAGACACCACATGATGATTGGGTGTGATAGGCTCTACGTTCAAATACAACGGGTGCAAAACAGTTGCACACGCGGAATACTCAGGTTAAACTTGACGAGCCTAGCATATGCAGATATGGCCTCGGAACACGGAGACCGAAAGGTCGAGCGTGAATCATATAGTAGATATGATCAACATAGTGATGTTCACCATTGAAACTACTCCATCTCACGTGATGATCGGACATGGTTTTGTTAATTTGGATCACGTAATCACTTAGATGATTAGAGGGATGTCTATCTAAGTGGGAGTTCTTAAGTAATATGATTAATAGAACTTAAATTTATCATGAACTTAGTACCTGATAGTAACTTGCTTGTCTATGTTAATTGTAGATAAATGGCCCGTGCTGTTGTTCCGCTGAATTTTAATGCGTTCCTTGAGAAAGCAAAGTTGAAAGATGATGGTAGCAATTACACGGACTGGGTCCGTAACTTGAGGATGATCCTCATTGCTGCACAGAAGAATTACGTCCTGGAAGCACCACTAGGTGCCAGGCCTCCTGCAAGAGCAACACCAGAAGTTATGAACGTCTGGCAGAGCAAAGCTGATGACTACTTGATAGTTCAGTGTGCCATGCTTTACGGCTTAGAACCGGGTCTTCAACGACGTTTTGAACGTCATGGAGCATATGAGATGTTCCAGGAGTTGAAGTTAATATTTCAAGCAAATGCCCGGATTGAGAGATATGAAGTCTCCAATAAGTTCTACAGCTGCAAGATGGAAGAGAATAGTTCTATCAGTGAGCATATACTCAAAATGTCTGGGTATAATAATCACTTGATTCAACTGGGAGTTAATCTTCCGGATGATAGCGTCATTGACAGAATTCTTCAATCACTGCCACCAAGCTACAAGAGCTTCGTGATGAACTATAACATGCAAGGGATGAATAAGACAATTCCCGAGCTCTTCGCAATGCTAAAGGCAGCGGAGGTAGAAATCGCATCAAGTGTTGATGGTCAGTAAGACCACTAGTTTCAAGAAAAAGGGCAAAGGGAAGAAGAAGGGGAACTTCAAGAAGAGCAGCAAGCAAGTTGCTGTTCAGGAGAAGAAACCCAAGTCTGGACCTAAGCCTGAAACTGAGTGCTTCTACTGCAAGCAGACTGGTCACTGGAAGCGGAACTGCCCCAAGTATTTGGCGGATAAGAAGGATGGCAAGGTTAACAAAGGTATATGTGATATACATGTTATTGATGTGTACCTTACTAATGCTCACAGTAGCACCTGGGTATTTGATACTGGTTCTGTTGCTAATATTTGCAACTCGAAACAGGGGCTACGGATTAAGTGAAGATTGGCTAAGGACGAGGTGACGATGCGCGTGGGAAATGGTTCCAAAGTCGATGTGATCGCGGTCGGCACGCTACCTCTACATCTACCTTCGGGATTAGTTTTAGACCTAAATAATTGTTATTTGGTGCCAGCGTTGAGCATGAACATTATATCTGGATCTTGTTTAATGCGAGACGGTTATTCATTTAAATCAGAGAATAATGGTTGTTCTATTTATATGAATAATATCTTTTATGGTCATGCACCCTTGAAGAGTGGTCTATTTTTAATGAATCTCGATAGTAGTGACACACATATTCATAATGTCGAAGCCAAAAGATGCAGAGTTGATAATGACAGTGCAACTTATTTGTGGCACTGCCGTTTAGGTCATATTGGTGTAAAGCGCATGAAGAAACTCCATACTGATGGACTTTTGGAATCACTTGATTATGAATCACTTGGTACTTGCGAACCGTGCCTCATGGGAAAGATGACTAAAACACCGTTCTCCGGAACTATGGAGAGAGCAACAGATTTATTGGAAATCATAGACAGATGTATGTGGTCCGATGAATATTGAGGCTCGTGGCAGATATCGTTATTTTCTCACCTTCACAGATGATTTGAGCAGATATGGGTATATCTACTTAATGAAACATAAGTCTGAAACATTTGAAAAGTTCAAAGAATTTCAGAGTGAAGTTGAAAATCATCGTAACAAGAGAATAAAATTTCTACGATCTGATCGTGGAGGAGAATATTTGAGTTATGAGTTTGGTCTTCATTTGAAACAATGCGGAATAGTTTCGCAACTCACGCCACCCGGAACACCACAGCGTAATGGTGTGTCCGAATGTCGTAATCGTACTTTACTAGATATGGTGCGATCTATGATGTCTCTTACTGATTTACCGCTGTCGTTTTGGGCTTATGCTTTAGAGACGGCTACATTCACTCTAAATAGGGCACCATCAAAATCCGTTGAAACGACACCTTATGAACTATGGTTTGGAAAGAAACCAAAGTTGTCGTATCTTAAAGTTTGGGGTTGCGATGCTTATGTGAAGAAACTTCAACCTGATAAGCTCGAACCTAAATTGGAGAAATGTGTCTTCATAGGATACCCAAAGGAGACTGTTGGGTACACCTTCTATCACAGATCCGAAGGCAAGACATTCGTTGCTAAGAATGGATCCTTTCTAGAGAAGGAGTTTCTCTCGAAAGAAGTGAGTGGGAGGAAAGTAGAACTTGATGAGGTAACTGTACCTACTCCCTTATTGGAAAGTAGATCATTACAAAAACCAGTTTCTGCGACACCTACGCCAATTAGTGAAGAAGTTAATGATAATGATCATGAAACCTCAGATCAAGTTATTACTGAACCTCGAAGGTCAACCAGATTAAGATCCGCACCAGAGTGGTACGGTAATCCTGTTCTGGAGGTTATGTTACTAGACCATGACGAACCTACGAACTATGAAGAAGCGATGGTGAGCCCAGATTCCGCAAAATGGCTTGAAGCCATGAAATCCGAGATGGGATCCATGTATGAGAACAAAGTATGGACTTTGGTTGACTTGCCCGATGATCGGCAAGCCATTGAAAATAAATGGATCTTCAAGAAGAAGACTGACGCTGACGGTAATGTTACTGTCTATAAAGCTCGACTTGTTGCGAAAGGTTTTCGACAAGGTCAAGGGATTTACTACGATGAGACCTTCTCACCCGTAGCGATGCTTAAGTCTGTCCGAATCATGTTAGCAATTGCTGCATTTTATGATTATGAAATTTGGCAAATGGATGTCAAAACTGCATTCCTGAAGGGATTTCTGGAAGAAGAGTTGTATATGATGCAACCGGAAGGTTTTGTCGATCCAAAGGGAGCTAACAAAGTGTCCAAGCTCCAGCGATCCATTTATGGACTGGTGCAAGCCTCTCGGAGTTGGAATAAACGCTTTGATAGTGTGATCAAAGCATTTGGTTTTATACAGACTTTTGGAGAAGCCTGTATTTACAAGAAAGTGAGTGGGAGCTCAGTAGCATTTCTGATATTATATGTGGATGACATATTGCTGATTGGAAATGATATAGAATTTCTGGATAGCATAAAGGGATACTTGAATAAGAGTTTTTCAATGAAAGACCTCGGTGAAGCTGCATATATATTAGGCATCAAGATCTATAGAGATAGATCAAGACGCTTAATTGGACTTTCACAAAGCACATACCTTGACAAAGTTTTGAAGAAGTTCAAAATGGATCAAGCAAAGAAAGGGTTCTTGCCTGTACTACAAGGTGTGAGATTGAGTAAGACTCAATGCCCGACCACTGCAGAAGATAGAGAGAAGATGAAAGATGTTCCCTATGCTTCCGCCATAGGCTCTATCATGTATGCAATGCTGTGTACCAGAGCTGATGTGTGCCTTGCTATAAGTTTAGCAGGGAGGTACCAAAGTAATCCAGGAGTGGATCACTGGACAGCGGTCAAGAACATCCTGAAATACCTGAAAAGGACTAAGGATATGTTTCTCGTTTATGGAGGTGACAAAGAGCTCATCGTAAATGGTTACGTTGATGCAGGCTTTGACACTGATCCGGACGATTCTAAATCGCAAACCGGATACGTATTTACATTGAACGGTGGAGCTGTTAGTTGGTGCAGTTCTAAGAAAAGTGTCGTGGCGGGATCTACGTGTGAAGCGGAGTACATAGCTGCTTCGGAAGTAGCAAATGAAGGAGTCTAGATGAAGGAGTTCATATCCGATCTAGGTGTCATACCTAGTGCATCGGGACCAATGAAAATCTTTTGTGACAATACTGGTGCAATTGCCTTAGCAAAGGAATCCAGATTTCACAAGAGAACCAAGCACATCAAAAGACGCTTCAATTCCATCCGGGATTTAGTCCAGGTGGGAGACATAGAAATTTGCAAGATACATACGGATCTGAATGTTGCAGACCCGTTGACTAAGCCTCTTCCACGAGCAAAACATGATCAGCACCAAGACTCCATGGGTGTAAGAATCATTACTGTGTAATCTAGATTATTGACTCTAGTGCAAGTGGGAGACTGAAGGAAATATGCCCTAGAGGCAATAATAAAGTTATTATTTATTTCCTTATATCATGATAAATTTTTATTATTCATGCTAGAATTGTATTAACCGGAAACATAATACATGTGTGAATACATAGACAAACAGAGTGTCACTAGTATGCCTCTACTTGACTAGCTCGTTAATCAAAGATGGTTATGTTTCCTAGCCATATACATGAGTTGTCATTTCATTAACGGGATCACCTCATTAGGAGAATGACGTGATTGACTTGACCCATTCCGTTAGCTTAGCACTCGATCGTTTAGTATGTTGCTATTGCTTTCTTCATGACTTATACATGTTCCTATGACTATGAGATTATGCAACTCCCGTTTACAGGAGGAACACTTTGTGTGCTACCAAACGTCACAACGTAACTGGGTGATTATAAAGGTGCTCTACAGGTGTCTCCAAAGGTACTTGTTGGGTTGGCGTATTTCGAGATTAGGATTTGTCACTCCGATTGTCGGAGAGGTATCTCTGGGCCCACTCGGTAATACACATCACTATAAGCCTTGCAAGCATTGTGACTAATGAGTTAGTTGCGGGATGATGTATTACGGAACGAGTAAAGAGACTTGCCGGTAACGAGATTGAACTAGGTATCGAGATACCGACGATCGAATCTCGGGCAAGTAACATACCGATGACAAAGGGAACAACGTATGTTGTTATGCGGTCTGACCGATAAAGATCTTCGTAGAATATGTAGGAACCAATAAGAGCATCCAGGTTCCACTATTGGTTATTGACCGAAGAGGTGTCTCGGTCATGTCTACATAGTTCTCGAACCCGTAGGGTCCGCACGCTTAACGTTACGATGACAGTTATATTATGAGTTTATATGTTTTGATGTACCGAAGGTTGTTCGGAGTCCCGGATGTGATCACGAACATGACGAGGAGTCTCGAAATGGTCGAGACATAAAGATTGATATATTGGAAGCCTATGTTTGGACATCGGAAGTGTTCCGGGTGAAATCGGGATTTTTCCGGAGTACCGGGAGGTTACCGTAACCCCCCGGTAACTTAATGGGCCTTATTGGGCCTAGGTGGAAGAGAGGAGAGGAGGCTAGGGCAGGGCCGCGCCCCCCTTCCCCCCAGTCCGAATAGGACAAGGAGAGGGGGGCGGCGCCCCCCTTCCTTCCTCCCCTCCACCTCTTCCCCCTTCCACTCCTAGTCCAACATGGAAAGGGGGGGAGTCCTACTCCCGGTAGGAGTAGGACTCCTCCTGGCGCGCCTCTACCTCCTAGGCCGGCGGCCTCCCCCTTGCTCCTTTATATACGGGGGCAGGAGGGCACCTCTCTAAACACAATTGATCAACGATCTTTTAGCCGTGTGCGGTGCCCCCCTCCACCATATTACACCTCGATAATATCGTTGCGGAGCTTAGGCGAATCCCTGCGTCGGTATAACATCATCATCGTCACCACGCCGTCGTGCTGACGAAACTCTCCCTCAACACTCGGCTGGATCGGAGTTCGAGGGACATCATCGAGCTGAACGTGTGCTGAACTCGGAGGTGCCGAACGTTCGGTACTTGATCGGTCGGATCGTGAAGACGTACGACTACATCAACCGCGTTGTGTTAATGCTTCCGCTTTTGGTCTACGAGGGTACGTGGACAACACTCTCCCCTCTCGTTGCTATGCATCACCATGATCTTGCGTGTGCATAGGAATTTTTTTGAAATTATTACGTTCTCCAACACCTTTGTGGTCAGCAAGAATCTGCATAACGGGTCATACTACCTTATAGATGTTTGAGAGCACAAAGACTCACGTAAATCGGAGGAGGAGACCCACCGGCCGTGGAATATCGCTCATCTTCGGCCTTATTATAGTTGAGCTACAGGCTCTGCTTATGTACATAGTTATGACAATGTATATATTATGATCAATATAGTAAACCGGAGCCTCAGCTAAAGCGGGGTATCTGTTGTTTTTCTTATATCATGTGTGGTCACATGGGGGCTTCTGTTTATAAAGCGGCGACCCCTTGATTCAGATTATAAAGCCTTATATAAAAATCACTTGGGGGCTTGGTTGTACTCGAACCATAGCTACACCTCTTGATCGGCGCAAGGCCACTCGAAAAATCACTTGGGGGCTTGGTCATACTCAAACTATAGCTACACATCTTGATCAGCGCAAGGCCACTCGAAAATTCACTTGGGGGCTTGGTCGTGTCCGAACCATAGCTACACCAAAAAAACAACTTAGGGGCCAAAGAGAGTGTTGCAAAAGAACAACTCAAACATAGGCACCCACTAAGCACAGCTCACAATATTACTTGGGAATTCTTTGCTATCGCAATGAACAAAGAGTCTACACTTGTAATAGGCTATCAAGCCACGGCTTGGAAGCCTGGTGTATACACCTAAAACCCCGGGATAGCCTGCCTTTTTTAAGTAAGTCACTCCGTCCAGGTAAACCTGGTATGACCCGCCGAACTTCGACAAGTCAATCTCATAAGACCCTGAACTTGTCAAAGTTAAAACGACGATTGGTTAAGGATTGAGGACCATCTTAAAAGGCTTTGTAAAATGGTTTAACTCAGTGGCCTGGCAGCCCATGAAAAGCCTCGAATTTGGGGCCTGGCAGCCCGTGAAAAGCCTCGACTACAAGTTTCCATATGCTTTTATTTGCTAAGTTTTTTCTCCTTTGATGAGATTTATGATGTTTTTGATAAACCGGCGTTCATTAACCCGGTTCGGCTTTCAACTACAAAGTTGTCAGTACATGATCAGTTATAATCCGGGGATTATTAACCCTGTCTGGTTTCGACTATAAGTCGCCAGAATTGAATATGGATAAACCGGTGTTTATCACAACCCGGAACGGTTTTATCATAAACGGCATAATATGACAGGAGTTATTGCTACTCAAGATTAGGGTTATTACCCTCACTACAACAGTTGGTCAGCCAACATTATGACTCAAGGTCACAGGTATCAATTATATTCATATTTGATTATCTTTTTACAGCCTTGGTTATAAACTCTGGCTATATATCTGGGCATCATGACCCGTCTGGCGGTAAACCGCCAGGACACTATCAACTTCTTGTATGCAGGAATAGCTTGAATAAATCGCTATGGATCATGAAACATCATATGTCTTAAGCATGGTGGATTAACAAATGTCAGGCACAAATAAATATGCACGATGGCATAGCAGACCAAGTGTTTAACTAGCCTATTACAAGGCGTTTCAATGCCCAAAAGAATAATTGTTATTTGGCAACTATTGTAGCACGCAAGGCTAAACCGGCCTCCGGATCATGATTCGTCACCAAGTTGACTTGACGGTTGTGGATCATCTTGCACCGGTTCATCCTCCTCCTCTCTACCCAGTGGCTAGAAGTCAATGGTTGCCCAGTCGATCCCAGTTAGGGCTTGGAATACAGCTTCATCGCTTATAAGGGTGGACGGTTCAATGTCAGGGGCATAAGTGTGCTTACGGATTGGCGGGATAAGATTTGGAGCCTCGGGAGTCGGTGCAGCGACCCGTTTGTTGTTGGCATCATAACTCGCCTGGTAAAATGAAAGATCAACTTCTTCAACCAATTGACAAGCCAGTGGACATACTTCCCGGTTTATGGCTCGGAGGTCATCATTGCCAAATTATGATCCGTCTTCTTTTAAGCTCCGATAGCCTTTACCCACATCCACCGGATCAAGATCAGGCACCCATGCTTTTACCCGGGTTAAGGCGGTCAAAGCACCAGCCCTTGCAGCATATCTCTTTAGCTCTTCTACCCGGGCAAGCAGCATTGACAACCTTTCTAAGGTATCTTTGATTAAAGTTTGGGGCGGCTTGTTGTGAGAAGCAGTGCAGATAATCCATTGCGCGCCGGTATATAACTGCTTTATAAGAGTATAGGCAGCCTTCAGTTTCTTCTGTACGTCAGAGCCCAGATGGCTAATCCGGGTTCCTGCATCATTATAAGTATCAGTAAACCCGCGATGTATGGATGATATGTTGAAAACTTAAAGCCAGGATAGTTACCAAACACAGCAGTAGTCATGGCATGAATTTGCCGCTTTACACCAGTCAGCTCGTCTACCACCAGTTTAAGAGCTGCTTCTTTGTCCTCGGCTCTTTTTTGCAATGCGGATTTTTCTATCTCCCAATCCGCCTACTCCTTGTTGAAACTCTCCTTCAGCTTTTCCATAGCGGCTAAGGCACTGGTCAGCTCATCTTTGGCTTTGGAGGTTTCTGCTTGCTGGGACTTGATGTTTTCTTGCAGATCAGCGGTTTGAGTTTCCTTTTTGCTCAGCTCAGCCTATAAGAGACAGACATATCATGAGTTGTCATTTGATTAACGGGATCACCTCATTAGGAGAATGACGTGATTGACTTGACCCATTCCGTTAGCTTAGCACTCGATCGTTTAGTATGTTGCTATTGCTTTCTTCATGACTTATACATGTTCCTATGACTATGAGATTATGCAACTCCCGTTTACCGGAGAAACACTTTGTGTGCTACCAAACGTCACAACGTAACTGGGTGATTATAAAGGTGCTCTACAGGTGTCTCCAAAGGTACTTGTTGGGTTGGCGTATTTCGAGATTAGGATTTGTCACTCCGATTGTCGGAAAGGTATCTCTGGGCCCACTCGGTAATACACATCACTATAAGCCTTGCAAGCATTGTGACTAATGAGTTAGTTGCGGGATGATGTATTACGGAACGAGTAAAGAGACTTGCCGGTTACGAGATTGAACTAGGTATCGAGATACCGACGATCGAATCTCGGGCAAGTAACATACCGATGACAAAGGGAACAACGTATGTTGTTATGCGGTCTGACCGATAAAGATCTTCGTAGAATATGTAGGAACCAATAAGAGCATCCAGGTTCCACTATTGGTTATTGACCGGAGAGGTGTCTCGGTCATGTCTACATAGTTCTCGAACCCGTAGGGTCCGCACGCTTAACGTTACGATGACAGTTATATTATGAGTTTATATGTTTTGATGTACCGAAGGTTGTTCGGAGTCCCAGCTGTGATCACGAACATGACGAGGAGTCTCGAAATGGTCGAGACATAAAGATTGATATATTGGAAGCCTATGTTTGGATATCGGAAGTGTTCCGGGTGAAATTGGGATTTTTCCGGAGTACCGGGAGGTTACCGTAACCCCCCCGGTAACTTAATGGGCCTTATTGGGCCTAGGTGGAAGAGAGGAGAGGAGGCTAGGGCAGGGCCGCGCCCCCCCTTCCCCCCAGTCCGAATAGGACAAGGAGAGGGGGGCGGCGCCCCCCTTCCTTCCTCCCCTCCACCTCTTCCCCCTTCCACTCCTAGTCCAACATGGAAAGGGGGGAGTCCTACTCCCGGTAGGAGTAGGACTCCTCCTGGCGCGCCTCTACCTCCTAGGCCGGCGGCCTCCCCCTTGCTCCTTTATATACGGGGGCAGGAGGGCACCTCTCTAAACACAATTGATCAACGATCTTTTAGCCGTGTGCGGTGCCCCCCTCCACCATATTACACCTCGATAATATCGTTGCGGAGCTTAGGCGAATCCCTGCGTCGGTATAACATCATCATCGTCACCACACCGTCGTGCTGACGAAACTCTCCCTCAACACTCGGCTGGATCGGAGTTCGAGGGACATCATCGAGCTGAACGTGTGCTGAACTCGGAGGTGCCGAACGTTCGGTACTTGATCGGTCGGATCGTGAAGACGTACGACTACATCAACCGCGTTGTGTTAATGCTTCCGCTTTCGGTCTACGAGGGTACGTGGACAACACTCTCCCCTCTCGTTGCTATGCATCACCATGATCTTGCGTGTGCATAGGAATTTTTTTGAAATTACTACGTTCTCCAACACCTTTGTGGTCAGCAAGAATCTGCATAACGGGTCATACTACCTTATAGATGTTTGAGAGCACAAAGACTCACGTAAATCGGAGGAGGAGACCCACCGGCCGTGGAATATCGCTCATCTTCGGCCTTATTATAGTTGAGCTACAGGCTCTGCTTATGTACATAGTTATGACAATGTATATATTATGATCAATATAGTAAACCGGAGCCTCAGCTAAAGCGGGGTATCTGTTGTTTTTCTTATATCATGTGTGGTCACATGGGGGCTTCTGTTTATAAAGCGGCGACCCCTTGATTCAGATTATAAAGCCTTATATAAAAATCACTTGGGGGCTTGGTTGTACTCGAACCATAGCTACACCTCTTGATCGGCGCAAGGCCACTCGAAAAATCACTTGGGGGCTTGGTCATACTCAAACCATAGCTACACCTCTTAATCAGCGCAAGGCCACTCGAAAATTCACTTGGGGGCTTGGTCGTGTCCGAACCATAGCTACACCAAAAAAACAACTTAGGGGCCAAAGAGAGTGTTGCAAAAGAACAACTCAAACATAGGCACCCACTAAGCACAGCTCACAATATTACTTGGGAATTCTTTGCTATCGCAATGAACAAAGAGTCTACACTTGTAATAGGCTATCAAGCCACGGCTTGGAAGCCTGGTGTATACACCTAAAACCCCGGGTTAGCCTGCCTTTTTTAAGTAAGTCACTCCATCCAGGTAAACCTGGTATGACCTGCCGAACTTCGACAAGTCAATCTCATAAGACCCTGAACTTGTCAAAGTTAAAACGACGATTGGTTAAGGATTGAGGACCATCTTAAAAGGCTTTGTAAAATGGTTTAACTCAGTGGCCTGGCAGCCCATGAAAAGCCTCGAATTTGGGGCCTGGCAGCCCGTGAAAAGCCTCGACTACAAGTTTCCATATGCTTTTATTTGCTAAGTTTTTTCTCCTTTGATGAGATTTATGATGTTTTTGATAAACCGGCGTTCATTAACCCGGTTCGGCTTTCAACTACAAAGTTGTCAGTACATGATCAGTTATAATCCGGGGATTATTAACCCTGTCTGGTTTCGACTATAAGTCACCAGAATTGAATATGGATAAACCGGTGTTTATCACAACCCGGAACGGTTTTATCATAAACGGCATAATATGACAGGAGTTATTGCTACTCAAGATTAGGGTTATTACCCTCACTACAACAGTTGGTCAGCCAACATTATGACTCAAGGTCACAGGTATCAATTATATTCATATTTGATTATCTTTTTACAGCCTTGGTTATAAACTCTGGCTATATATCTGGGCATCATGACCCGTCTGGCGGTAAACCGCCAGGACACTATCAACTTCTTGTATGCAGGAATAGCTTGAATAAATCGCTATGGATCATGAAACATCATATGTCTTAAGCATGGTGGATTAACAAATGTCAGGCACAAATAAATATGCACGATGGCATAGCAGACCAAGTGTTTAACTAGCCTATTACAAGGCGTTTCAATGCCCAAAAGAATAATTGTTATTTGGCAACTATTGTAGCACGCAAGGCTAAACCGGCCTCCGGATCATGATTCGTCACCAAGTTGACTTGACGGTTGTGGATCATCTTGCACCGGTTCATCCTCCTCCTCTCTACCCAGTGGCTAGAAGTCAATGGTTGCCCAGTCGATCCCAGTTAGGGCTTGGAATACAGCTTCATCGCTTATAAGGGTGGACGGTTCAATGTCAGGGGCATAAGTGTGCTTACGGATTGGCGGGATAAGATTTGGAGCCTCGGGAGTCGGTGCAGCGACCCGTTTGTTGTTGGCATCATAACTCACCTGGTAAAATGAAAGATCAACTTCTTCAACCAATTGACAAGCCAGTGGACATACTTCCCGGTTTATGGCTCGGAGGTCATCATTGCCAAATTATGATCCGTCTTCTTTTAAGCTCCGATAGCCTTTACCCACATCCACCGGATCAAGATCAGGCACCCATGCTTTTACCCGGGTTAAGGCGGTCAAAGCACCAGCCCTTGCAGCATATCTCTTTAGCTCTTCTACCCGGGCAAGCAGCATTGACAACCTTTCTAAGGTATCTTTGATTAAAGTTTGGGGCGGCTTGTTGTGAGAAGCAGTGCAGATAATCCATTGCACGCCGGTATATAACTGCTTTATAAGAGTATAGGCAGCCTTCAGTTTCTTCTGTACGTCAGAGCCCAGATGGCTAATCCGGGTTCCTGCATCATTATAAGTATCAGTAAACCGGCGATGTATGGATGATATGTTGAAAACTTAAAGCCAGGATAGTTACCAAACACAGCAGTAGTCATGGCATGAATTTGCCGCTTTACACCAGTCAGCTCGTCTACCACCGGTTTAAGAGCTGCTTCTGTGTCCTCGGCTCTTTTTTGCAATGCGGATTTTTCTATCTCCCAATCCGCCTACTCCTTGTTGAAACTCTCCTTCAGCTTTTCCATAGCGGCTAAGGCACTGGTCAGCTCATCTTTGGCTTTGGAGGTTTCTGCTTGCTGGGACTTGATGTTTTCTTGCAGATCAGCGGTTTGAGTTTCCTTTTTGCTTAGCTCAGCCTATAAGAGACAGACATATCATGAGTTGATGATACATATTTGAAGTACCAAGCACATAACGAGTTATGCACCTGATACTTGGGGGCTAATGCATATTTGCTTGTTCTCAGAAATTTCTACAACTCCCAAGCGCAATACAAGTATTACTATTGGCACTTGGGGCTAATGTATGTTTCCTCAGAGTAACGTTATGGGTATTCTTATAAAGTCCCGGTTCATCTTCATAAGTTAAACCGGCCCTTGGGGACTACACCAGCGAAAGATACAATATTACAATTCTAAAGTACCAGTTCATCTTCAAGAGATAACCCGGTCCCTGGAGGCTAAACATGCAAATTTAAGATATTACAAAGTCCCAGTTTAGATTAACATCATAAGCCAGCCCTTGGGGGCTACTGGAGTTGACATTTGAAATTGGACATAAGAGAAACAGTTGTGTGGTTACCTCATATCGCTCCTTCATCAGATTTACTAAACCGGCTTCATATTCGCGACTTGTGTCCAGACGGTTCAAGAAGCCAGAGTGAATGTCTTGGGCGTTGAGATGGGCGTTGCTGGACAAATCGGTGTTCCATTTGCCTTTGCCCATAGCAGAAAGCTCATCCTTGGCGCTATGTTTGGATAAAGCGACCGGGTTGCCAGGAGCGGTGTGGCTGACGCCGGTAATCATAATGTCATCTTCTTTATCATCACCAGCTTTCATTGGAGTGGATGGTTTATCAGCAGCCTTAGCTGGACTGGCCGGTTTATCATCCGTGCGAGCCGGACTAGTCGGTTTGTCAGTGTGACCTGTGGTGTCAACTTCTACTCGTTCAACAACGAAGTCATAATCTTGTGGTGGCGGATCATCAAACAGAGCGTCAGCATTGGTCTCTACTGGATCTGGGGTTTTCTCTAATTCAATAACCACATTTTCGTCTGACGGTTTGTTTAACTAAGCCTTCTTGCTGGGTCTTGGCTTGGCACTGAGAAGAACAAAAATAAAGGTCAATACATTGTGTAAAACATAAGGCATGGAAAACAAATTTAAAGGTATGACTCACCCAGGAACTGTCTTCAGGGGTGGAAGCTGTGTGGCCGATGACTCGCCAGAGGATGAGTGGGGTGTGCCCTGATAATTTGAAACAGACGGATTAAGAGGCTGACGGAAACAACCCGCCTTGGGACAAGAAGTGTCAGGAATGTAAGAGACCTCGGATTGACGTTTCTGGACTGGAGTATTTGGTAAAACGGCTGAGGTCACTACCTAGCCACTATGCCGGGTTTTGCGGCGAGCTTCGTGTTGCTGTGTCTTCAAAAGAAAGTTTGGGTCCAAGTGAGCAAGGGGTGTGAAAATTTTACTTTCTGGTTTGCTCGACGGATTTCTGGTGTTGGCAGAGGATCTGAACCGGAGGAAAGGATAATTACCTCTACATCATCAGCTTGGCTGCCTTCAGCATCGTCCTGATAATGGTCATTGTCAATGAGATGTATGAAAAATGAACCAAGAGAGTCAAGTTCTACCTCTGAGTCCGGATTAGCCAATTCGGCATCAGCATTTGGCTCGGAAGACGCAGTGGTCCTCTTCTTGGCATGTTTTTTTAACAACGTTGGTCTTCTGGCGAAGTGGCTTTGCCGGTTTATCTTGTGGTTTTGCCGGTTTCTCCTGTGGTTTTTTCTTCGAAAACGGATCATCGCCCTGTCAAAGATGGACAAATTTTGAGAGAATATTTGAAAGAAGCAAGTTAGAGCAAAAAAGTTATGTGATCCTTACAGTTGGCGGTTTGTTGGAAACACAGAAAGGACTTAATCCGGTCTGGCTACAGATAGCCTCCGGTTCATTTAGTATCTTCTTCACAGCCTCAGTAACTTCAGCATCTGTAAGCTGAATATCAATGTGTCGTTGAGGGTCCTTCAAACTCCCAGTGTATTCACACATTAAACCGGGGCGTCGGCTTAAAGGCAATATGCTCCAAGTTATCCAACAACGAGCAAAGTCAACACCTGTTAAACCTTTCGCCATAAAGGCTTTAAGCTTTGAAAGTTGTGGAGCATAGTTGGACCTTTCCTTTGTAGTTAACCTCTAAGGAAAGGGATGTGTATTGCTAAGACGGTGAGGGCGGTAACCCGGCAAAGGGTTTTCATCAGTTGGAGATGTGTCTTCGCAATAAAACCAATTCTGGTTCCACTCCTTGGGGTGACTGTGAAGCTTGGCGTGAGGGAAGCTGACATCCTTCCTCTTTTGAACCGCCATTCCGCCGAGATCAGTATTGGGTCCATCCGTGAACTCTGTGTGATGGTTTAAATAGAATAAATCCCTAAACAATTCAACTGTGGGCTCCTCTTGAAGATAAGCCTCACAAAAGACTTGGAAATGGCAGATGTTGGACATAGAGTTTGGGCCGATGTCCTGAGGGTGGAGCTGAAAGCTGGCAAGCACATCTCGGAAAAACTTTGAACTGGGAGAGCTAAAGCCTCGACCCAGATGGTCAACGAAAACAACTACTTCTCCGTCCTTGGGTTCAGGAGGATTTTCTGGACCGGGGGCCCTCCAGTGGATGACCTCTTTCTTGGCTAAAGCACCAGTTGCGACACATCTGTCTAATTGTTCTTTATTGACCCGGGAAGGTACCCAGTTGCACTCATAGACTTGTTTGGCCATTTCAATGGAAAGCTGAAATATGGTTATTGTCGGTTTAAGGTTTATAATGGACAAGTATAAAGTGGTGCAAGAGCAGGAAAAGACAGAAGTATATACACATTGTTAAACCGGAATCAGACATGGGAGATGGTACAAAGATAAAGCGGCTTGGCGGTTCAACAGGGGACTAATGGTACCTACCAGATCATCATTTTTCTATGAGATTAAACAACCTAATCTAGTATAGAAGATACAGATCTAAGATGCGTAAGTGAAGGGAAAACAAGTTTCACAGCTTGGCATGGTAATTTCAGATCTGCAGTGCGTTGGTAAATCAAATTATATTCAGACTTAAAGCGCAGGTGCTTAAGCAAGTTTAACAGATCCAGATGAGTTTTTCCAGACGAGACCGATGATCTAAGGATGGAAAGGGGATTGTAACTACAACTGTGTAAGGAAGTAGCAGATCTGAAGTCATCATGTACGCTATGAAGAAGAACAAGGAAGAACAGTTTCAAGCCTCGAGGAACACCGAAACCCTAATGATAGATCTAAAGCAAGGGAAAGGAAAACTTACTGATGTTGACAGAGCAGTGAAGGAGCGCCGCGTTTCTCTGGTGCATTCAGGTCGATGCAGCGGCCGGAGTTGAGGTCGATGGCGAAGCTTGTCGACGGCGGCCGTGCATGAGGGTTAGGTCGGCTCGAGGAAGAAAAAGAAGCGAAGAGGCACGGGGGGGGGAATGGAAAAGACCCCCTGGTCCTATTTATAAAGGCAAAGGGATAAGTGACAGGCGCGAAAATCAAGGAGCACAAAAGTTGGATATGTGGCAGAGCTGTCGCCTCGATTGTGGGAGGCTCATTAATGAAGGTGAGCTATATGCAATTTTTAATAACAGATGACGTCATGGCGGTTTATCATGATCCTGGAAGATGACGTCATGGCGGTTTACAAGATTTATGTGAAGGTGCTGAAGAAGAGATCTTCGTAGGTATTGAAGATTGACATGAACTAGTTCAAATCAATCTGGGGGCTAATGTTGGGGATATTACCGCTGGGCGTAAACCAGCCAGGAGAGGCAGGGTTATCCTCATAATGAGTTATTATATTTGAAGCCCATGAAGACAAAGATGATGGCGCATTATGAAGGCCCGGCGCCCAAAGGCGGATTAAGGCCTGTAGTCATAAACCGACATTGATATGTAAGCTTGTGTTGTAAGGCAGAAATAGTAGAGACCGGGCCGGACACGTTTATGAGCCGGCCTCGGAATCCTGTAAACCGGCGGGCATCAAGCCATGTATATAAGGGGACGACCCGGTGGCGGTTTAGGGACAACAAACAACAACTCGAGAACTAGGCATAACGAATTCGCTCCCTGGTCATCGATACCCTAGCAATTCCACAACAACTGGATCGTAGGCCTTTACCTTCACCGCAAGGGGCCGAACCAGTATAAACTCTCTGCGTCCCTTGTCCGCTTTAACCCCTTTAAGCTAACCCGTCGCGATGGCTCCACAACTAAGTCCTTTCTCTAGGACATTTGTCGTGACAAAACCACGAGAGATTCCACAGTGGCCAATTTGAAAGGAGACAACTAGTACAGCTTATCTTGACGAAAGGTGGTCTTCACCTGCAAAACTTCTGGTCGTGATGCAGTGGTGGGCTCGGCAATGACATCCGTCCAGCTATCCTTGTGGTCCTGGTCTCATTGCACCGGAATGGAAACCTTTGCGAGAATGCTCGAGAACCCACGCATGTGCTTGCCTCCTTAACACCAAAGAGGAAATTGCCTTCTCTGCGCACACTGGCGCCCACCTGCCTTGGTCATCATGGCTTGCATCATGGTGGCCTCCTGAGGCTGGGTACGTGCATAGAAATCTCCTCTCCTCGGGAGGCCGCCCGGGGAGGCCGCTCCCTCGGGAGGTCTTGGTGTCGTCTGCCTCGCGAGGCTTGGCCCCTCGCGAGGGTCTTGTCTTGGTAGTCTTGTAGATGGGCCGTACCAGGCCATCGATGGAGCCACGCCGTGGGCCATAGGCAGGCAAGTCTAGGTACCCTGGTTCCCAGAAAGCCGGCATATTCATACATAGATCTAACCATAAACTCACAATTCATCGGGTCCCAACAAACACACCACAAAAAGTCATTAGATCAAATAGATCTCCTAGAACAGCAAGGAGAATATTGTATTGAAGATCAAAGAGAGAGAAGAAGCCATCTAGCTACTAACTATGGACCTGTAGGTCTATGGTAAACTACTCACACATCATCGGAAGGGCAACAAGGTTGATGTAGAGCCCCTCCGTGATCAATTCCCTCTCCGGCAAAGTACCGGAAAAGGCCTCTAGAAGGGATCTCGTGGTTCTCGAACTTGCAGCGGCGATAAAAGTATTTTGTGTATCGCTCTAATGTCAGGGGAATATTTGAGAATTTATAGAGGTGGAATTAGGGTTGGATGTGCCACGAGGAGCCCACAAGCCTGTGGGACGCACCCCTAGGGCTTGTCGCTTCCTCGTGGCTCTTCTGGCCTTCTCCCAAACCTTCTAGGGTCTCTTATGGTCCAAAAAAAATTAATCCCAAGTTTTTTGTTCGTTTGGACTTCGTTTGATATTGATTTTATGAAAATCCAAAAACATGCAAAAAAACAACAACTGGCATTGAGCACTAATTGAATAGGTTAGTCCCAAAAATGGTAGATAATTGCATATAATGATATTTAAAAATCCAATATTGTTACGATAATAGCATGGAACAATAAAAAATTATAGATACGTTGGAGAAATATCAGCGATTCATGGTAATAGAGCAAACGTTTCTGATACGTCCATTTTGCATCATGCTTTTATATCGATATTTATTGCATTATGGGCTGTGATTACAAATTTTATCACAATACTTATGCCTTTTCTCTCTTATTTTATAAGGTTTACATGAAGAAGGAGAATGCCGGCAGTTGGAATTCTGGACTGGAAATGGAGCAAATATTAGAGACCTATTCTGCACAACTCCAAAAGTCCTAAAACTTAACGGAGCATGTTTTTGGAATATATAAAAAAATATTGGGCCAAGAAAGTTCCAGTGGGGGCCACCAGCCCGCCACAAGGGTGGAGGGCGCGCCCAACCCCTGGGTGCGCCCACCGACCTTGTGGGCCCCCTGGCAGGCCTCCGGTGCTCATCTTCTGCTATATGGTGTCTTTTACCCTGGAAAAAATCGAAAGGTAGCTTTCGGGACGAAGCACTGCCGTCTCGAGGCGGAACCTGGGCAGAACCAATCTACGGCTCCAGCGGACACTACAAGAAATATGTCAACTTGTGACCTTCTGTCAGTGACCCTGGAAGAATTGGTCGTAAATCTATGAGCATTTGAGATCAATTGGTCAAAAGCTGTCTGAGAGGCTCCAAACCCTAAACCATAACGACCATTTTGGTCAGAAAGGTCTTAATATCCTTACATGAAATGGTCGTAAATTTGTGAACATGATTTACAATATTATTACTTGTCGATCATTGACCAATTTACATGCTCGTAACATGTAATAGCAATATATTTTCGGTTATAAAGTGGTGACTGGACAGACACCTAAGCAATTTGTCCTACGTGTCATGTAACGTGGCATTCAGATTATGAAATCTTTATTTATTATTTAAGGGCTTTATTAGATTAATCTTTAACCAGAAACTAACTCTGGGTTAAATAAGTGGTAGGGCCCAACTGTCATAGGCTCAAAACTAAAATAAATGGGCAATTAGCCTCTACCGACGCGGTTAGCTGGCGACTAATGCCGGTGACCTCTCGTCACGATGGATGCTCACTCGATTCGCTGCTCTAGCGCCCATTTGATGCGCGGATGGGTTTTACAGGGGTCTGGCGCTCACGCTCATCTCTGGTGTTGCTTTCGGCCGCGGGGGTCACCGGAAACAGGGTCGCGCGACGAGGTTTGCCGGCGGCTATGGCAAGGGTTCGACGGCGGTGATGCTATGCGGCATAAGCGGATGTGGTGAGGAGCTCTACAACCTCCTGGGATCTCTAGGAGCTCGGCTGTGTCCTTGTTTGGGTCAGGCGAGGGCGATAGCACTAGCGGGCTACGCGGCGGCAGCAACCAGCTCCGACCATGGTGGGAAGCATGGCTAGATGACACGTTTGACAAGGGAAACAGGGGAGAAACGGAGAGGAGATCGCTACGGTTCCACACGAACGATCAATGGCCTTGGGGCAGCTTGGAGCGGTCGAATCGAGTCCGACCATGGCCATCTTGGTCTTCCGCTTGGTGCATGCGAGGCAGAGCCCCAGCCACCTCTGGTGTCTGCGCCCAGGTTCGATGAGTGCGCCAGGGCTCCACGGTCCAGGCACGTGGCTGACGGCCTTCGCCGTGCTGCCCTTCCTCGGGAACGACAAGAGCCGAAGCTTTCCTCTGCACCTGGTCGAGAGGAAGAAGAAGACCAGGAGGAGCAGGGAAGAGATATGGTGGGGCCCGCCTGTAAGTGGCCATAACTAACGCCCGGGACACATCGAACAATTTAAGCGGAAGCGTACTTCACAAAGTATGTTTTCTGTTCCCTAAAGCACACACATCCATGCCTTCCGGATGGATTACACTTTATTCGATCGAAGCCATCTTCCAGGAAAGGTGCTTTCATTCTTAGCCGGAGCCAAAACAGCTATGTTCTGGACGTTCACTGGTTAAGAGAAGAAATGCACAAGTTTTAATTCATTTTCTACCTAACGAATGAACGGCCATAATTTTGCAACCGTAAGTCGGATTAAGGTGATACAAAAGTTCAACTTCATCGTTTGTCGAGCCTGATCCAATTATAGTGGTCTCATGAACATTTAAATATTTATTTTGGCAGCCACTATTCATTTGGAAAATTTCATAGTTCTACGGTGATGATTCCTTTCGGTTATTCAATGACTTGCTAGGTTAATACATGCCTTGTATTGCCCTGTTCGCAATAATACTTTTATTTTACTTACCATGTTGATGCTATGACTTGACCTCATACCATGCTTTCCAATTATTTGACATTTTTTTGGAATTTTCTATGCATGTTTCAAAATGCGGTTAAAATGGCAGGCATGACCGTTCCTATCTAGCTGTTGAATCCTAGAAAACTTTTGGTGTTTCTCTGATTAAATAGATACTTATGTACCTAAAAATGATTTTTTGGAAAAAATCATGAGCAAACTATGAAGCAAGTACAGTTCAAACTTGACCCACTTCCAACTGGATAGGCGGTAATTTGTCTTCTTCACAAGAGGTGGACCAAAACTTTTGAAACCCAATCATTTGGTCAATTGTACATTAAATATGGCCTATTATTTTAAAAAATTAATGGAGTCCAAGTTTGCAACAACTATATGGTAGCTCCTTCACAAAAAAAGTCATTTGGGCACTCGGAAAATGGAAAATGAATTTTTCGTCCAAAGAAAATGAAAACTTCCTTAAGAAACATTGTTTGTCATTCCAATATGCACCCTTTTGCACAATATGAGATCATTTTAACAAACTATGCCATGAATGTGGCCATAGGATTGATCATTTTGCCTGAAAGCCATGAATCTTCACACTTGATAGCTCATTTCTGGAAACACTTTTTAAACAACATTGTATTACAAGTTTATTATTTTTCGTGGTAAACTTTCCACATATAAAGACACAAGGCGAAGTTTTTCCAATTATTTGATTTTTTTGAATTTTTCATGCCCGTTTCAAAATGCGGTCAAAACGACGGGCTTGACCGTTCCTATCTAGCGGTTGAATCCTGGAAAACTTTTGGTGTTTATCTGATTAAATAGATACTTATGTACCTAAAATGATTTTTGGAAAAATTCATGAGCAAACTATGATGCAGATGCAGTTCAAACTTGACCCACTTCTTGTTGAATCGACGGTAATTTGTCTTTTTCACGAGAGGTGGATCAACACTTTTGAAACCCAACCATTTGGTCAATTATACATTAAATATGGCGTATTATTTTAGAAAATTAATGGAGTCCAATTTTCCGACAACTATATGGTAGCTCCTTAAAAAAAGTAAATTTGGGCACTCGGAAAATGGAAAATGAATTTTTCGTCCAAAGAAAATGAAAACTTCCTTAAGCAACATTGTTTGTCATTCCAATATGCACCCTTTTGCATAATATGAGATCATTTTAACAAACTATGTCATGAATGTGGCCATAAGATTGATCATTTGGCTTGAAAGCCATGAATCTTCACACTTGATAGCTCATTTTTGGGAACACTTTTTTAAGACAATTGCCGTATTACAAGTTTATTATTTTCCCTGGTAACTTGGTCACATATAATGACACAATGCGAAGGTTTTCCAATTTTTTGATTTTTTTTGAATTTGTTATGCCTGTTTCAAAATGCGGTCAAAACAGCGGGCATGACCGTTCCTAGCTAGTGGTTGAATCTTGGAATTCTTTTGGTGTTTCTCTGATTAAATAGATACTTATGTACCTAGAAATGATTTTTGGAAAAAATAAAGAGCAAACTATGATGCAGCTGTAGTTGAAATTTGACCCGCTTCCTACTGAATCGACGGAAATTTGTGTTTGTCACGAGAGGTGCATCAAAACTTTTGACACCCAACCATTTGGTCAAGTGTACATTAAATATGTCCTAATATTTTAGAAAATTAATTTGGTCCAATTTTGCAACAAATATATGGTAGGTCCTTAACAAAAAAACTCATTTCGGGCACTCGAAAAATGGAAAATGAATTCTTCGTGCAAAGAAAATGAAATCTTCCTTAGGCAACATTGTTTGCCATTCCAATATGCACCATTGTGCACAATATTATATCATTTAAACAAACTATGCTATGAATTTGGCCATAAGATTGAGTATTTGGGCCGAAAGCCATGAATCTTCACACATGATAGCTCATTTTTTAGAACAAAATTTTAAAATAATTGCAATATTACAAGTTTATTATTTTTCCTGGTAACTTGGTCACATATAATGCCAGAATGCGAAGGTTTTCCAATTTTTGATTTTTTTATTTTTCATGCCGGTTTGAAAATGCGGTCAAAACGGCGGGCATTACCGTTTGTAGCTAGGGGTTGAATCTTGGAAAACTTTTGGTGTATCTCTAATAAAATAGATAATTTTGTACCCAAAAATATTATTTGCAAAAAATAAAGAGCAAACTATGTGACGGCTGTAGTTCAAATTTGACATATTTTCTTCTGAATCGGCAGAAATTTGTCAATTTTATGGGAGGCTGATAAAAAGTTTTTAACACACAATCATCTGGTTAATTGGACATAAATATGGTCTAGTATTTTTGAAGAATAAAATGGTGCCATTTTGCAGTAAATAGTTGATAGGCTCTTTACATTGGTGAAAAAATATAAGAGAAACAAAAGAAGAAACACAATTACATGCGCTTAATTTCCATTGGTGGAGACGCTTGTGCCATGGATCGATGCCATGGCACAGTCCATCCATCCATCTATCTCCATACCACATCCATCCATCCATCCACCCATCCACCCCTAAAAAAATTATTCATCAGCTCCACCCAACCGCAAACCCCTCTCTGTCTCCACCCCTCCTCCCTTCCCCTTCCAGATCGCTGCCGCCGCCACATCCCCATCAGCTCCACCGGTGAGCCTTCGCATCCATGGACTCCCCCACGCTCTTCCTCACCGCATCACCACCCGGACCCCCTCCCTTTCTCACCGCATCGCCACCCGAAGCCTCCACCCATGGAAGCCTAACCCTACCCCAGCGACAACAGCGTCGCGGCTGACTTGCTCGTTAGCGCGTGCAAGCGTGCTTCGATGCGCGATGCCCTGTCGAGCTGGCCGGCGGCGGCGAGGGCGGCAACGAGGGCCCGGGCCAGGGCGGTGGTGCGGTTTGTGCAGACCAGGCTCCGCTCCTCCGGCAAGGTGCTCGGCGAGGAGGAGAAGGCCGCCGAGAACATCTACATCAAGGTATAACGCCCCCGCCCCGCCCCGTCCCCCTCCCTACCTCCTCCCGCCCCGGCGCGAGATGGCTCCTCGTGGATGCGATGCGGTGCGACTCCATCTTGTCTGGTTTGTCCCGCGCGTCTTGGGCTAGGGTTCCAGGCACGATCCACACTTGATGATTTCTTGCCTTTTGTCTTGCGGATTTCCTGCTAGTTGCATATCTGCACTTCACTAATGTGTCTGGATCTCAGTCCAGAATCCAGATCCATAGCTTGTACTGCAACTAATATGTCATGCATTTTGTGGCAGCAGTAGCTAGCAGGAGCAATCCTCTTGCCGGCATGCATGTGAGCTCAGCCGTGCAACTAACTGCATGTATGCCTCTGCTTTGGTCTTACTGCATGTGAGCTTGGTTGTGTCCGTTGACGCAGTGTAGCTCTTCTGTTCGTGTAGATTTGGGCTGGGGGAGGGGGATCTTTGCCCACGTAAATTACTTTTATGTGCTCATCGAATTAGATGGTTGCTTTGGTGTGAATCATACTAGTATGCACTAGCAGCAATCTGTCAATGTTTGCTACTGGAAGATCCTCAATATCTTTTCCAGTTCTGCTTGCTACTAAGGAATGGTTGCTCCTTTCATCATTTTGGTCGCCCGTGCTGTATCATCATCAGATCCTGTGTTAGTATTTTGTCTTGCTCGACGAGTTATCTAGTAATACTAGTGCATAGTAGAAAATTATCATAGATCCTGGCTGTAACCTGCTTTCGTGCTTTTGACTTTGGCCTTCATGATTTTGTGGGGATGTGGTACCAGACTAGAGGGTAGAGGCTGACGATTTTTGCTATTTCAGTCAAGTGCTATTCTCGGTGGAGTTGCGCCTCCGGTGCGCTCTTCGGGCTGCTCGGAGCCATGCTGTCAGAGCTCTTCATCAACTGGACCGTCTACACCAACATGGTGGGTGCATCTCCAACCAATTTTGCAGCGGTAGTAGTACCAGCTGTACTTCGTTCTGAAAATCCGTCAAGTTTCTGACACTGTCAACGTGGCCCGAATGCGTGCAGGCGGTGGCGCTGGTAACGCTGCTGTTCATGATCGCGGTCAACCTAGCGATCGACATCCTGCCGCACGTGATGCGCCCGGCGCCATGGAGTACCTCACGGGCGTGCTCGCCTCCCCCAGCTTCCCGATCTCAACGAGCCTAGCGGCCGTTGTCCTTGTCCTGCTCGAGGAGCGGGAGGGGGAGGGGCGCATCTAGCCAGCCAGAAAGGGCTTGCTCTGTACCACCACATCATCGGCCTGCTGCAGCATCGAGTTCAACATGTCAGGTGACCCTTCCTTTCCCGTCTGATCCGACGGCCAATAGTTGCTTGTAGATGAATGATGAAATGTTGCTATGTGAATGAGCAGCCACAAGTCTGTTTGTGTCATTGCCATAGCTAGTGAATGAGCAGCCACAAGTCTGTTTGCATCATTGCCATAGTTACCTGAATGCAAATGAGCAGCCACAAGTCTGTCTGTACTGTCACATTGCCATCCATAGCTACCGATCTTTGTAGCTAAATAGAATTGCCCCAAAACTATGTGGGAAATTTGGTTAACCTTGTTGAAATTATATGCTCAGGAATTTGTGATTCTGTGCACAACCAGTGGATTGTTGCATGATTTTGTAAGTTTATTGGCTACACAAATCAAATGGAGAAACGCACATTGATAATGTGTACTTCCACTTGAACCTGGCCTAAATTCATATGCTACTGTGATGGCTCCATGTAGATTTAGATTCTGTAAATTCTATAACCTAGTCATGCCCTTGTCTTATTACATAGATTAAAGGAAGTGAACTAGTTTGTTACTGAGCTGACAAAGAGCCGAGATCCTAGATTGTATCTAGCTTCAGGTGCTTATGAAGGCATATATCCAAATGGATGGTAGGATGTCTGGTGTATAAAATAAATAAATATTAAACAAGATCTAACAAATATGCAAATATTGTGATCTAATACTTCTTGTTTTGACTCCCCCAATGGTAGGTGTAACTGTTATGAGCAGAGAAGCTGTGAGCAGAGCTAAAGGTATATAATTCTTTTGTGTCGCTGTTCCGTGTGTCAAGTCGAATGCTACTCTTATTACAGAGTGCCTTGATGCAAGTTTCTAAATTATGCCTCTTGAACTTGCGAGTTGGGATATCTTGCAAACGTTTTAACTTTTAAACTCGAAATTGTTCCCTTTTCTGTTTGATTCAAGCTTACTCTCGTTATAATGTATTGTGTAGTTGTTGTTTCAAACTGTTTTGCTACAAGTACCACAATTTGCATTGAAGATATTGTATTCTGTTGCTGTATCATTGTTTAATAAAACAACAGCATGATGCTCACATGAGACATCCACATTATGTGTGTTGATTTGATAATAGGAGTGTCCTTGTCCTGGTCCTATAGTGCATTTTGACTCCTATGTTTCTGTGCGAGTGTGTTTAATTGATGTTGTTTCATCTTTGAACTACTTCTGTATATGGCCTATACTTCAATTGAGATTTAAAATTGTGGTTGTTCCTCTTTTACAGAAGCTCAAATGTGAAGTGTGAAGCAAGTGTGAAGCCGTGAAGTGTGAAGTCGTCAAGTCCTACTTAGTGAAGAGTAGCATATTGTAGCATATATGTGTTGTAAGATTGTAATAGATTTATTAAGTGGTATATTTGATGAACTTTATGTGTTCTTTTTGATCATGTATGTGATTTGAAAACTTGTGAAATGGAAACTTGACCAATGGGGCCACTTATGAAAATAATTTGTCAAATTTGTACATTTCTGACATATGGGACCAATTTGAGAGATGATCGTGACAAGTGGGACCCATCTCACAAGTGGGACCAACTTGAATATATAATGGCTGAAAATAGAAATCAATAAACAATAAAAGGCCATGGGCCAACAATAAAAAAGGCAGCAATGTTGGGCTTGGCCCATGAAGCCGACATAAAATTCACAGGAAAAAAATATAGAAAGGCTGAATTGGGCTCGGCCCATGTAAAACACCGAACTAGACCGAACTGATTCTAGTGATCCGTTCATTTGGTCGTAATTTTTCCACGTCAGCTTGCCACGTCGGATCCGTCGAGGCCTGGGCAGACAGCTAGTGACCAAAACAGAAGGTCGTAGGATCAACGACCTTTTGTTTTGGTCGTTGCCTTCAACGACCTTATCACAAAGAAGGTCGTTAATTTCATTTTTTGACGGCCAGCTTTTGACCATCTGTTTTTGGTAAAAAAACAGGTCGCAAATGGAAAACAATGACCATTCAGTGACCAATACCGATGGTCGCAAGTTGATGTATTTCTTGTAGTGGGAGCTGTTCTATTGGTGAAACATCCCTCTGAGAGGGGGAAATCATCGCCATTGTCATCACATCGATCCTCTCATCAAGAGGGGGTCAATCTCCATCAACATCTTCACCAGCACCATCTCCTCTCAAACCCTAGTTCATATCCTGTATTCGATCTTGGTCCCAAAACCTCAGATTAATACCTGTGGGTTGCTACTAGTGTTAATTGCTCCTTGTAGTTGATGTGATGAGGACATGGCTACCTTGGATACGACCAAAAATATTGCATACAAGCATATTTGTCAGTTGATTTCTAGTGCGAACTATTCAATAATTTATTTATGTTATCCAGAACAAAAATCCTTCACACACTTTTGTCTTTTGTCTAATTGCAGGTGTACGAGACATTTGTACAATCCACATATGAAGATAAGGGAAAAGGAGAAGTTTAGGTTCTGTTCAAAAAGTCCAAGTCTATCACGTTCTGGATTCGGATTGGGACTACACAGACATACCTAATTCAAAATGACAACAACTATTTCATACGGACTCCGAATTGGGTGATTCTTTTTTTGTTGGAAAGTAGATTTCGTGCTCTTTCCAACCCAATTGGATTCACATTCAAATTCATCTGGAGCATTGAGATATCGACGAAACAATCTGACGCTGCACCAGAATCCGAGTCAAACAACAAGTCCAAAGGTGTTGCATCACCTCCACTTGGGCCCATGAGACTTGTACGACCTAGGGTTAGTTTTAGGCTGCCTTCGGACGTCCTTCCACCTCCTTGGCCTCCACCCCTTGCTCCTATATAAGTAGATCCATCTAGTAGCTTTTTCCTTGGGATTTGTTTAGTTAAAAGTTAGCCATTGCAACTTCGTGTACTTCGTTTGTGTCCAACAAGCAGACCAAGACCGCTTCTTGATCCCCACCTTTATCAATACTTCATCTATGTTCGCAATATTCAGATTGCATTATCATATTCTTGCTTGTTCATCGATTGCGTGCAGGAATAGACCTTCGTGGTCAGGTTGATTGTGCTTCCAGCATCATCAGTAACCTCGGGAGATTGGTTTAGCGATTGCTAAGGCGCAACGTCATGCACGTTTGTAGTCGGATCGTCAAAGTCTACTCCACCAAATCGATAGTTATCATCTCATCGAAAGATCGGGACATCCCGCCTCTATCAAGTAGTATTAGTTTTCAGGTTGCTCGGTGAGAATTTCCAGTTATCCCTAGATTAGATTTATTTTCTTACCTATTATCCAAGAAAAAGCCACAAAAAAAGTTAGATCTATTCATCCTTTGTCCTAGCCAGTCTGAGCCTTTGCAATTTTCTTTTCAGTGTTTGCATTATTGAATTATCGGTTGTATCGTTGTGTCGAGTTGCTGGTCTTAGTGTCTAGTTCGCTTAGAGTTTCAAGTTCTGTTCACATTAGTCACGTCGCCGCTACATCGTTATCCCTTCCACTGTCCACCACACCATCCATCAATTTCCACCACGTGCTACCCATAGTTCATTGTCACAATCATAGTTGAGGTCGTTCACATCTTCACTTGACCTATCTGCATCTTATCTACTTTGTCTTGGAAAGAGGGAGAGAAAAAAAGGCAGAGAAAAAAAAGAGAGAGAAGCAAACTTAAAAAAAGTCAGAGAAAAAAAGAGAAGAAAAGAAATTTTGGATCTATCTAGAATCAATCTCATAACTGAATTCGGATTCGAATCAGTTTTGGCTCCACAAGTACTGAAATTAAATATAGCGACGAGCCGCATCTGAATAGTTGCAGAAGATAGTTCAATATTTTGCGTCTCAAAATCGGCTTCTAAATAGGACTTTTTGCCCTCCGAAGTTTGCGCATACAGTTTGTTCCAGTTTTTCAGGCCAGTTTTAGAATTCTTTGACTCCTCATATCAATTCGGAATTGAGTGATTCTTTTTGCATTCGAAAGCTTGAGTTAGTAGCATTGTTTTTAAAAAGTTATCATAAAATTGGCTCAGACTTTTCAAGAGGAAAGTTGGAGAGAGAGTTGTTGTATATCCTGCTTGGCCGTTGTTTTTCATCATTATCTTTACTGCCATTGTGATCTTCACTTATATCTTGTTGTCCAGAGCTATTTAGTATCCTACATTGATACTAGTTGTGCTATGCCATGACCTCATTAGTGTTCTAGGCTCGCGTCTCTAGTCCGGTCTAGCCTAGGACCAGCACAGTACCCTCATTGAGCGTTTATTCAACATTGCATCTCTGAATTGATTATTGCTAATCTTTTGCTAGCATATATAGCCAACCTAGCTCCACATATTTCTACACCGTGTATACGTACGTTACCCTAGCAACCGCTTTACACAATCTTCGAAGTTATTTGACAATGCTGGTTGCCTATCACCACCTGCGCATGGTAAGAACTTGTAAGATATTGATATTTGCTTTACTGTGAGCACTTTACAACCAAAGCCTAGTAGTTCATAGGAACATTATTCTCGAATTTTGTTTCTTGTTTCTACTAATCATGATAGGTTCCTGAGATAGAAGTTCTTGGACGACGAACACATCTTCACCATCACGAGAGTTGGGACAACACACACAAGGTCATGGTCAGGTTGTCTCCTTGCCGTCATTTGAGGGTAGATTTAATCCTGCTATTCTCCTTGCTATCGTCGTGAATTTCTTCACAAATTTGAACAATTTAAACAAGGGAACAACACTGTTCATGCTTACTACCAAGAGTTCAAATCTTGTATGCATCAGTGTGACATAGAAGAATATGAGGATGATACAATGAATAGATTTTTTGGTGGTTTGAACCATGATATTCAGGCAAGATTTCATTATGTTCCTCGTTGCAAAACTGGTATGCATGTTCGTGCTTTTACCTTTCAAAGACAGTTATAGGAGGATGCATTGGGTGACTACAACAACTACTATTCCAATTCATGCTCACTACCATCGGTTGATTCCTCCACCGTTGCACCTACTTGAGCAGCCACACCTCAGATTGTGAGTGCGACATCATCTCAAGTGTATGTTACATTGTCATTGTCCATACCTACATCAGCTACGTCTTTGCGACAAGGTAACAGTAAAGGTATTGATGATATAACTTCACATGAGAATGATGCATGCCTAATTAACTTAAATACATCATGTGTTGAGTTACCTGTTGATTTGAGCACTCCACCTATTTTAGAGAATCATGTTACTGTCATGGATGCATCATGTGATCAAACAACTAAAATACCAACAATTTTGAGTGCGCCCATTGAATTAACTGTTGATGTCAAAGAACCATGTGAATCTCGAAATAAATCAGATTTGGATCAAATACATTTCAAATAATTGTGCCAATGTTTAATCATTTTGATATGACCTCTAATCTTGGTGATCAGTCTGTGTCAAATGACTTATTGCATGTTTTCTTATTTAAGCATTTTGTAGCATGTAAATTTGATGCACGTAAGGTCTATTCACCAATGTTGGGATGGTTTAATGATGAATATTGTCAATCTTTTGATATGAATAAGAGCTTCACTTATATGTGCAAACTGAGTTGCAATGCCTTCTACTTATGATAATATTTTGACTTTTTATTTTATGATCTATGAAAGTTACTCATGTATACATGTGTCATATCTGCAAAAACCAAGGGAAGTAAAAATGAATGAAATATACATATACAACATGTACACCTTGTCTCTTTTGTTAGCCACATTTCAGATTGAGCAATGCCGAGGACAACTTTGTTTTCAAGAAGGGGAGGATGATGAGGAAATGGCTACCTTGGATACGACCAAAAATATTGCATACATGCATATTTGTCAAGTGATTTCTAGTGCAAACTATTCAATAATTTATTTATGTTATCCAGAACAAAAATACTTCACACACTTTTGTGTTTTGTCTAATTGCAGGTGTATGGGACATTTGTACAATCCACATATGAAGATAAGGGAAAAGGAGAAGTTTAGGTTCTGTTCAAAAAGTCCCCTCACGTCACTTTTGAGCCAAGAGAAGATAGAGTCCAAATCTCTCACATTCTGGATTCAGATTCGGACTGTACAGACATACCTGATTCAAAACGCCAACAACTATTTCATACGGACTCCGAATTGGGTGATTCTTTTTTTGTTGGAAAGTAGATTTCGTGCTCTTTCTAACCCAATTGGATTCACCTTCAAATTCGTCCGGAGCGTTCAGATATCGATGAAACAATCTGTCGCTGCAGCAGAATCCGAGTCAAACAACAAGTCCTAATGTGTTGCAGGACCTCCACTTGGGCTCATGAGCCTTGTACGACCTAGGGTTAGTTTTAGGCTGCCTTGGGACGTCCTTCCACCTCCTTGGCCGCCACCCTTGCTCCTATATAAGTAGATCCATCTAGTAGCTTTTTCCTTGGGATTTGTTTACTTAAAAGTTAGCCATTGCAACTTCGTGTACTTCGTTTGTGTCCAACGACCAGACCAAGACCGCTTCCGGATCCCCACCTTTATCAATACTTCATCTATATTCGCAATATTCAGATTGCATTATCATATTGTTGCTTGTTCTTGGATTGCATGCAGGAATAGACCTTCGTGGTCATGCAGATTGTGCTTCCAGCATCGTCAGTAACCTCGGGAGATTGGTTTAGCGATTGCTAAGGCGCAACGTCGTGCACGTTTGTAGTCGAATTGTCAAAGTCTACTCCACCAAATTGATAGTTATCATCTCACTGAGAGATCGGGACATCCCGCCTCTATCATGATGCTAGTTGGTTTATTCGGTGGAAGATCATATGTTCAGTTCCTTAATGATAATTAATACTCCTCTGATCTTGATTATGAATATGCTTTGTGAGTATTTACGTTTTTTCCCGAGGACATGGGAGAAGTCTTGTTATAAGTAATCATGTGAATCTAGTATTTGTTCGATATTTTGATGAGATGTATGTTGTCTTTCCTCTAGTGGTGTTATGTGAACGTCGACTACATGACACTTCACCATTATTTGGGCCTAGGGGAAGGCATTGGGAAGTAATAAGTAGATGATGGGTTGCTAGAGTGAAAAAAGCTTAGACCCTAGTTTATGCGTTGCTTCGTAAGGGGCTGATTTGGATCCATATGTTTAATGTTATGGTTAGGTTTACCTTAATTCTTCTTTCGTAGTTGCGGATGCTTGCGAGAGGGGTTATTCATAAGTGGGAGGCTTGTCCAAGTAAGGGCACCACCCAAGCACCGGTCCACCCACATATCAAATTATCCAAGTAATGAATGCGAATCATATGAGCATGATGAAAACTAACTTGACAATAATTCCCATGTGTCCTCGGGAGCACTTTGCTTTATATAAGAGTTCGTCCGGGCTTATCCTTTGGTACAAAAAGGATTGGGCCACCTTTCTGCACCTTAGTTACTTTTATTGCCTGTTACCCGTTATGATTTATCTCATCACAAAACTATCTGTTACCAATAATTTCGGTGCTTGCAGAGAATACCTTGCTGAAAATCACTTGTCATTTCCTTCTGCTGCTCGTTGGGTTCGACACTCTTATTTATCGAAAATACTATGATAGATCCCCTATACTTGTGGGTCATCAGTTTCAAACCTGTATGTGTGTGTAATATTGGACGAAAAGAAGACAATGCATATATGGAGCCCGTGTGTGATAGGAATAACTATCGCACACGGTTATGAAAATGGACATGTTCGCGATAGTAGAGCCACCACACACATTTTTAATTTCTAAACAGTGTGCGATAACGTACCTATTGCAAACACAATGTAGATCAAATGTTTGTGATATCCACCTTTTCCACGCAACTATAGTAGCGTAATCGTTTTAGATGTCTCTCGGATCAGAATGATAACGTTGATACATAATGTGTGGGATAGGCGCCACTTATCATACATTTATTCTATCGAAGTCGTCTATAGCCGCTCGCCTATCCCCGACAATTTCTGGGTCGTGTGGGAAGGACCCCCCTAGCGCACACACTGACAAGGCAACGGTTTAAAACACCATTGCGAAAAGGGGGTAAAAACCGTTTGTATAGCACGTAATGGTACCAGTGAGCGAACTCATACCAACCATCCTCAGTAACATTCATCACACGCGGATATGGGCATTTTCTTTGCTTAGTGACCTCCACCCTTGCAATGACGACTGATGACATCATTTGTTTCCCTGTTGATGCCATGGATGAAGAAGAGCTCTGTGCGGGACCAGAAGGTGTGATCTTGGCGGATTGTGGTGGTGCCTATTTTCTTGTATCTCAGTTGGAGTTGGTGGATAAAGTAGGTGATGCTGCAGTAGGACGTGTGTAAGTAGAATATGTATGTGCTGTCCATGATGAAGATCATCCTGCAGAAAAATTAGTTCGCGCCAAGGCTTGTCGGTCCTGCAGTTCACGTTCATCTTTGTAAGCAAGATGGAATAGACGAGTGATATTGTTATATTCCTTATACTCTAAAATGGTCTTAATCTCTTTATTGAATACACCCATTGTAGGGGAAAACAAATAGGGGTATATATTTTCCCCTCACCCATGCACGGACCGGCCAAGGCCATGCCAGGAGGCAAGGGACCAAGAGCTTCGAAGGACCAACATGCAGATCAATATGACTGAGATCAAGCTAGAGAAACAAGATGCCACAAGGAGAAAAGCATCCCTTGCCGGGCAGACGAGCTCAACAAGGAAGGGGTCACCCCCGGAAGAGGACGTCCAAGACGTCCCGGTAGGGCCTGCTGGGACTCACGGAGGCAAAACCACCTCACCCAACCACTCCACCACGACCCACGTCGACGATCGAAGCGATGTCGAGCCGCAAAGTGACTAAGTGGCAGCCATTTCCCACATGTCAGCCTTTCTCTATGGGAAATGCCCACGAACGACACCCGTCCTGCAATGTGTCAAGCGAGCAGGTGTGAAGCTGGCAAAACAACCCAATAGGGCTTGCCGGGCAAGCAACGATGCGACGTTGAGTGATGCATTTAATGCGCCTTGTCAGCCTGCGGAGTTAGGTATGGTAGCACTGTTTGCTATCTTATCAGTCCATAATGACTATTTTTCCATTGTGGTGACCCCCTAATCTATAAAAGGAGGCCCATGGGAACCGTAGAAAGGGTCAGAAGGTTGGACAACACACACACCCATACGCGCGTAGCCACTACCACCCCTGCCGGGCAAGTGTACTACACTCCGCCACCATTCTTCCACCATCAATCCATCGAAGCAGGAGTAGGGTTTTACGCCTCACGGCGGCCCGAACCTGGGTAAAATTTCCTGTGTGATCGTTGCCGCTCCGCCCCACTTTCTTCTGCTCTTTGTGCAACTCGACCTCCCCCCTATCGAACTAGCAAGGGGCCCTTGGTGCCATAGGTGGCCGTGGTTTCACACGACATCTTCGGCGCACCAGGTAGGGGGATAGCTTGCGCGAACCTGAAAGCGTGAGCGGCGCGCTCCATCCATGATTGCCCGCTCAAAGCCTCTGGCATCTGCAGTGACTACGAAGATACGGAAACTAAGTGGGGCCATCCCTAAGTCACATTGTTCGTCTCCACGCCTCGCCGTAGCCACGGCTACGGCGAAGATCACCGCTGGTGGCGATATTTTCCTCTCGGCGACCCAGGCGGTGTGCCCGCCATTCAGGCGTCGTTCGGGAAAAAGAGGCGGGCCATGCGGGTGCAAGGTCCCTCTTTCCTATTCCTCCCCTTCAACAGCAATTGAGCCGTTTTGGCCCAGGCATCGCCGTTGTCGATGACTACCACACGATACTCGGTCTAGTATTTACCCTATTTTGGGAAATCCTGAGTGAAGCGCTGGTATGAATCTGTTGGTTGATGCTTTAGCAAGTGCACTCCGGCAGAGCCGTCTGCATTGGTATAGTCCACACGATAGCTGCCGCCAGGATGTTTCAAAGAAAGGAGGGGGAAGGAAGGGCGCCGGGAGAGCCCGACACAATACCCTGATGCCTGCCAGCCGCACAAGACGCGTGTCTTTTCCAGCCGGGAACAAAAGAATGGCCCGATTGGCTTCTGCTCCTCCCGGCGTCCTGAGCGCCAAGTGTGCGCGGCCCAGCGGAGGAGGAAGGAGCTTAAAACGAAAGCTAAGTCTACAGTATTGCTTCTTGTTGATACATTTCGGATCTTTGCAGTTGTTTATCCCTTAAATTTAGTGGGTGTTCGTATTGTGAAAACCCTCATGTGATGGAACCTTGGCTAGTTTCTTTGATTGCACCATCGTCTTGTCCCGAGCCATGCTCACAGGTCGAGGGGCTGCGTCGAGAGAAACCTAGGAAAAACTTGCCGGGACGCATCCACGCCAAGATGAACGTTAAGGGCCATACCCTTACGACAATCGCGGCAATATGATACCGACAGGCATCCAGAGCAGAGATAGGGATTGATCATACGAACACAAACATATAGAGCTCAAAGGGATAAATACGCATTTAAGATCCGGCCGAAAATATTGGTTCCATGCAAACACGAGAGATAGAGTGACTAAACACAAAGTACACATCATGTTTCATTAAAGGGCAATGCAGGAGTGACATCGACCCGATACTAGGTCTGATGGCTAGGTGAAGCCATTCAGACGTTAAGGACCCTGGCGGCTCGGGGACCGGCTTTCTCCTTGGTAGCTGCGAGATCGGCGCCCGCTGGCGGCTTCTTGAATTCGTCGTCAAGATCGAGGTCCGGATGGCAGCAGGAAATATCGCTCAAGACCATGAAGAGGGCATCGTGGGCAAGCTTCCAAGACTCAGTCGCAAAATGCTCGGCCCTCCCCTCCTCATGCACCTTCAGCTTCTCGATCAACTCGTTGAAGAAGACTCCCAGCATAGCGCTTGGGACCTCATGCTTGTTGACCGAGAAGGTTGGGCCGTCCATGCCCATCACCACAGCTTGGGAGGCAAGACGTTCGGCGACGTTGATCAGGCTCTTGATCCAAAGGTCGACCTGCTCGGACTAATTCTTCAGCTTGTCCTCTGCATCTTTTCGAAGACGCTTGGCAGTGTCCAGATCCTTGGACAGCCGCTGCTAGAGGGACTCAATGGACTCTACCGCACCTTCCAAGGTGTCGATCCTTGCCTTCATGTCTTTGATGGTGCTGTTGGTAGGATCAAGGCTCTTGGTCTTGAAAGAGATCTGCGACTGCACATCAGCCAAGAGGATCTCCGCCTTCCGTGCTTCTTCTTTGAGAACCTTCACCTCCTTGGCGCTCCCTGCAAGGTCTTCTATCAACTTAGCCACCTACTGGTCGAGGTCAATCTTGGCTGTGGACGCGACAGCCAGGTCTTCGGTAAGCTACTTCAGTTGAGCAGCAGAGTCAGCAGCAGGGGCATCCAAGGTAGCTCATGCTTGTCTTCTACTTCCTTGGCACAGAGAGTGGCTTCGAGCTGCTCCTCACGGAGGGAGATCTCTTGCTCTCTGGCGTCCAGTGATGCCTTGCAGTCCGCCAGGCGCGCCTCATGGGCCATGACATCTTCCCTTGTCATCAGGACCATCTCTTGCTGCCTCATGAGCATCTTGAACTACTTGTTGTGCCACTCGAGCAACTCCAGGCATTTATCCTTCAGCTTCTGGTCCACCTTGCTGGCGGACTCGCACCGCTCCTTGAGCGCCTGCCACTTGTGGTTGTGCCGAGCCTGCTTCTCCTTCACGCCTGTCACCATAGATTCCATGAAGGGCAGGTCCATCGCAACGGCGGCTGAGTCATCGACCTCTCTAGCTCACTGATAAAGCGGTGCCAGGACACGTTGAAGCTCTTCGTCAAGCTCTGCGCCCATCGTTAGAGACAGGCCGGGGGCTCCAGGTCAGGGCGACGACAACACCATGCCCAGTGTACTTGAGGGGAGCGGCAGAATTTCCATGATTGTTGAGGATATAACCCTTAGAGTCACTCGCCAGGAGGGGCCGGGTTACTCATAATGGTCATCACACGAAGCCCAGTACCGAGCTTGAAGACGGCGGGTCAATGATGGGCCTAAGACCCGGAGATGGCTTAAGGCCCGTAGTGATAAACCGCCGTATGGCAAGACTTGTAGTGTAAGGCAAGAATAGTTGAGAGTCCGAGCCGGACACTATTATGAGCCGGCCGGGACTCTGAGAGCCGCTGGGCATCAACCTCTCTATATAAAGGGACGACCCGGCGGCGGTTTAGGGACAGGTAAGATCTCGTCAAGAGCCAGGCATAGCAATCAAGCTCCCTGGTCATCGAAACCATAATCAATACCACATCAACTGGACGTAGGCTTTTACCTTCACCGTAAGGGGCCGAACCAGTATAACCCCCGTGTTCCTTGTCCCGTTTAACCCCTTTAAGCTTCCTAGCTGCGATGGCTCCACGACTAAGTCCTAGCTCGAGGACATCTGCCATGACAATTCCACGACAGTTGGCGCCCACCGTGGGGCCAGCGCACGGTGGATTTGAGTTCTTGAAGGGCAGCTTCAAAGGGCTCAAGGGATACGCTGTGGGCCAGATGACCAAGAGTCGTCGCGGCAAGCTCTACATCGACGATGCAAGCTGGGGCCCCGACGCCGGCTCAATCGAGTACGGGTACCGGGTCCCCTTCGGCGGAATCCACGTTTTCATTGGCAAGATTGGCGAGCCGGGCCCTGAGCCGGACCTCTGCGCCGACCTCATCGAGACGGCTCAGCGTGCAAGACCCGGCCGGACTCTGCCTGCCTTGAAGCGTGCTTTCGTGGGATGCGTCCATGGAGAACTCTCTGAAGGATCTGGATCTGGCAATGAGACGGCCGCTCGCTCTGACGGCGAGTCGTCCACAGACGAGACCAACTCGTTATATCAACTTCAAGATGGCAGGCTTAGGGGTTGTTCCGATGGCGACAGTATTCCGGACCCCTTTGAGCCGCCCAGCCGGGTTGGAATCTTCATGGCCGACGCACAACCTGTTCAAAACCCCGCTGCTGGGCCAGGGGGCCCGGCGCACTCGCCGGTTCAGGCGCTAATGGATCTCACAGATAAGATGACGACCCTGTTAACCGCTACGGTCGTCCCAGTGGATCAAGCTCAGCATGATGCGGAGGTGGCACAGTTAAAGCTGGATATAGCAAGAGCCAAGGAAGATCTGGCAGCGGAAGGGATCAGGATGGCTGCAGAGCGGGCGGCTCTCGACGCCCAGACTCAGCTGATTCAGGCGCAGTCTTTCCGGCTCACGATGGAGCAGAACGCATCCAATGAGATCATGAGAAGGAGGCATCAGAAGGCTCAATCTCGACTCCCTCCGGTTTACGATCCTCGAAACCTTTTCAACACACCTGGTGCAGGGCCCAGTAACCCGCCAGAGATCACGGCACCCGGGGCTGGAATGCCGACTCAGCCGCAAGTGATGGGGCCTCCGCGTGTGAACACTACCCCGCCTCAGTACGTGCCAATACCACCGGGTCATTATGCCAACCCGTTGGAAAACATGGTCGCCGCGGCGGCGCGACTGGCGGCTCTCCCAATCGAGGGCGACTCTCCAACGGGTACCTGGTCCCGACGCCGGCTCAATTGAGTACGGGTACCGGGCCCCCTTCGGCGGAAGTCATGTCTTCATTGGAAAGATTGGTGAGCCGGGCCCTGAGCCGGATCTCTGCGCCAGTCTCATCGAGACGGCTCAGCGTGCACGACCCACCCGGGCTCTACCTACCTTGAAGCATGCTTTTGTGGGATGTGTTCATGGAGGACTCTCTGAAGGGTCTGGATCTGGTGATGAGACGGTCGCCGTCTCTGACGGCGAGTCGTCTACGGATGAGTCAAACTCGTTGTATCAACTTCAAGATGGCAGGCTCAGGGGTTGTTCCAATGGCGACAGCATTCCGGACCCCTTTGAACCGCCGAGCCGGGTTGGAATCTTCATGGCCGGCGCGCAACCTGTTCAAAACCCCGCCTCCGGGTCAGGAAGCCCGGTGTCTTCGCCGGCTCAGGTGCTGATGGATCTTACAGATAAGATGACGGTCCTGTTGACCGCTACGGTAGCTCCGGCGGATCAAGTTCAACATGACGCGGAGGTGGCACAGTTAAAACTGGATCTGGCAAAGGCCAAGGAGGATCTGGCGGCGGAGGGGATCAGGATGGCTGCGGAGAGGGCGGCTCTCGACGCCCAGACTCAGCTGATTCAGGCACAGTCCTTCCGGCTCACGATGGATCAAAACGCATCCAATGAGGTCATGAGAAGGAGGCATCAAAAGACCCAATCTCGACTCCCTCCGGTTTATGATCCTCGAAACCTCTTCAACACGCCAGGTGCAGGGTCTAGTAACCCGCCGGAAATCATAGTGCCCGGGGCTGGGACACCAGTTCAGCCCCAAGTAATGGGACCGCCCCGGGCGAACCCTGCCCCACCTCAGTATGTGCCGATACCACCGGGTCATTATGCCAACCCGTTGGAAAACATGGTCGCCGCGGCGGCACGGCTGGCGGCTCTCCCAATTGATGGCGACTCTCCGACTGCAGTCGAAACCCGCCGGGTCAGGGAGCTCCTTCAGACAGCTCTGGCGCAGCAAGAGGCGTACTCTTACAGCCGGGACATGATCCATTCAACCCCTCGTCCAGGCCGGATCCTGAGTTATAGCAGACACATGGTTTCAGCGACTGGCTCAAGTAATGTCCGACGCCATGACTTGCCACCTGTCCATGGCCCGGCTCATAACGGAGCCTTTCACGCAACAGACCAAGACAGAGCACGGCAAGAGGCGGAGCAGGTGCCTCAGTTGGCGGCTTACCAGACACCCCCGTTTTATCCGACGGCTTCCGTCGACGTGGGTATCCCTACGAGGACTGGAGGTGTCCCTTGTTTAGTGCCGGCTCTCCGCAACGAACGTCTACCCAAGGACTTCAAAGGGCCTAGGAAGGTGCCTAATTACACGGCTGATCTACAACCTGGAGCCTGGATCGAGAGTTACGAGATGGCCATGGAATTGCTGGAGGTCAGTGAAGCGGCGATGGCCAAGTACTTCACCATGATGTTAGATGGGACTGCCCGCACTTGGTTGAAAGGGCTGCCGCCGAATTCTATCGGGTCTTGGGCTGAGCTGAAAGCCCGGTTCATACAAAACTTCAAGGATACCTGTAGGCAGTCTATGTCAATTGTGGATTTGACTAACTGTAAACAGCAGGAGGGTGAGTCTACGACACATTGGGTTCGCCGGGTCAAGGAGATAATACATTCATCTGATAAGATGGATGCCGGCTCTGCAGTCTTAATGTTGGAGCAGAATTGTCGCTTCCTGCCCCTGAAGATGAAACTCGGGCGGCTCAAACGCGACTGCAATGATATGGGTACGCTGATGGCGGCTCTCGTCAAGTACGCCGACTCTGATAGTACCAAGGACCCCGCTTCAGATGATGAAAGGACAGGGAAGGGAAGGAAGAACGGCAATGGCAAGGGTCCTCAGCATAACCCGGCAAACCAAGGAGGTAACAAGCGTAAGGCTGATGGCAGCATGGAGTTTGTGGCCAATGCCAACTCACAGGGTAACAGCCAGCGACGTAAAGGGAGGCCACCTCCCCGAGCTGGCGGGTCAGGCCCGACGCTCGAGCAGTTGTTGAACGAGCCTTGTCCGAGGCATGGCTCTAGGGAGAAGCCAGCTACTCATCTATGGAAAGATTGCGCAATCATGAAGGCCTTTAAGAATTCCAATGCCTTTAATGGCAACAATGGCCCGGGTGGCGGCTCAGGCGCTGGCGGTTTTCATGGCCCGGGCGGCGGCTCAAATCTTAATCCTCAGAATGGTCAAGGGGGCTTTAATCAGCAGTCCGGCCAGGGTCATCAACAGCAGCAGGGGGGTTACCAGACCAATCCAAAGCAGCTTAACGGTGGACAGTATCACGTGTTTACCACCAGTCTGTGTAAGCGAGATCAGAAGCTTCATAAGAGGGCTGTGAATGCTGTTGAGCCGGCGGTTCCACGCTATTTAAGATGGTCTGAGCAGCCTATTGTGTGGAGTAGGGAGGATCACCCTCCCCGGGTTGACAATCCGGGTCACTTGGCCCTGGTGGTGGCTCCTCAGGTGGGAGGATATAAGTTCACTAAGGTGCTCATGGATGGAGGCAGCAGCATCAACATCCTCTATTATGAGACCTTCCGTCGTATGGGGTTGATTGATAAGAACCTCAGCCAGTCCAATACTGTTTTCCATGGCGTGGTGCCTGGTAAGTCGGCTTATCCAGTTGGTAAGATCGAATTGGAAGTGGCCTTTGGAGATGAGTACAACTACAGGGTGGAAAAATTGACCTTTGAGGTGGTCAAGATAAGAAGTCCGTATCATGCCATATTTGGGCGGCCGGCTTACGCCAAGTTCATGGCACGGCCGTGTTACATATACCTACAGCTCAAGATGCCGGGTCACAATGGGACCATTACGGTTCATGGTAGCCGAAAGGTAGCCTTGGAATGTGAGGAAGGCGACGCGGCTTATGCAGAATCTGTTTGTGCAACAGAGGAGTTGAAGTTCTACAAGGATAATGTTGACCCAACGGATATGACATCTCTGAAAAAGCCGACCACGGAGCATGAGCCGGCAATGAAATTTAAGTCAGCTGATGAGACTAAGCTTGTTGATTTCGTTCCAGGTGACTCATCTCAGCAGTTTAGCATCAGTGCCAATTTGGATCCAAAATAGGAAAGCGCGCTCATCGAGTTCATCCGTGAGAACAGGGACATCTTTGCATGGAAACCTTCTGACATGCCAGGTGTACCTAGAGAACTCGCTGAGCACACTCTCAATATTGATCCGAAATTTAAGCCGGTCAGGCAATTCCTTCGGCGGTTTAATGAAGAGAGGCGGAAGGCCATTGGTGAGGAGGTGGCCCGGCTCTTGGCGGCCGGGTTTATTGTCGAAGTCTTTCATCCAGAATGGTTAGCTAACCCGGTGCTCGTGCTCAAGAAGAATGGCACCTGGCGGATGTGCGTGGACTACACGGACTTAAACAAGGCGTGTCCGGCTGATCCTTTTGCCCTTCCCCGTATTGATCAAATCATTGATGCTACGGCGGGTTGCGAGCGCTTGAGTTTCTTGGATGCTTATTCTGGATACCATCAGATTAAAATGGCAGTTAAGGACCAGGAGAAGACGGCGTTCATCACTCCCTTTGGAGCCTTCTGTTATGTGTCTATGCCTTTTGGACTCAAGAGTGCACAGGCGACTTACCAACGTTGTGTGCAGAATTGTCTTCATAACCAGATTGGGCGCAATGTTCACGCCTATGTGGATGATATCGTGGTTAAGTCCAGGGAGAAGGAGACCCTGGTAGATGACCTTAGAGAGACCTTTGATAATCTCCGGGTTTACAAGATGATGCTTAACCCGGCCAAGTGTGTTTTTGGTGTTCCTGCAGGCAAGCTCTTGGGTTTCCTGGTATCTAACAGAGGCATTGAAGCTACCCGGAAAAAATCAAGCCAATCACCTCTCTGGCTAAGCCGGCGTGCATAAACGACGTCCAGCTCCTGGCGGGTCGTATCGCTGCTTTAAGCCGGTTTATAAGCCGTTTGGGTGAGAAGGCCATGCCGTTGTACCAGTTGATGAAGAAAACTGATGACTTTGTCTGGAATGATGCAGCTAATGCCGCTTTTGAGGATTTGAAGAGACAGCTGGCCGAGCCCCCAGTCCTTGCTGCCCCGGTTGACAAGGAGCCTTTATTGTAGTATGTGGCTGCTAACACACGAGCCGTCAGTGTGGCCGTGGTGGTGGGGCGCAAGGAAGAGGGTAAGGAATATCCGGTTCAGCGGCCGGTTTATTACGTCAGTGAAGTGCTCATCGAGTCCAAACAGCAGTATCCACATTGGCAAAAGCTTGTTTATGGTGTGTTCATGGCAAGCCGGAAGCTTAAGCACTATTTTCAGGGTCACCCCATTATGGTGGTTAGTTCTGCTCCCCTTGGAGATATCATCCAAAACAGAGAAGCCACAGGGAGAGTGGCTAAGTGGGCTATAGAGCTTGGGCCTCATGGTGTGAAATATGTACCACGCACTGCTGTTAAATCTCAAGCTTTGGTGGATTTCATCAACGATTGGACAGAGCTACAGGTACCTGAAGAAAATCCAGATAATACATATTGGACTATTCACTTTGATGGGTCTAGGCAATTGGAAGGCTCGGGGGCTGGAGTTGTATTGGCTTCCCCTAAAGGTGACAAGTTTCATTATGTGCTACGGTTGATGTTTCCTTGTACTAACAATGCGGCTGAGTACGAGGCCTTGCTCCATGGTCTTCGGATGGCTAAGGAGATGAGCTTGAGCCGGGTAAGGTGCTTCAGCGACTCAGATCTAGTGGCTCAACAAGTATCAGGCAAGTGGGACTCCAAGGACCCTCTCATGGCGGCTTATCACCGTGAAGTTGATGCCATTGCTGGACACTTTCAGGGTTACCAAGTAGAGCACATCGATCGCAGGAAGAATGAGGCGGCTGATGCATTAAGCCGGCTGGGCTCTCAGTGAAAGCCAGTGCCGCCTAATACTTTCTTGGACATCCTGCATAACCCTTCAGTCAAGTTACCTACAGAAGGAGACTTGGCTGTCCCTGACCCGGAGGCACAGTTGGTGGCAGCTCTGCACATCACCCCAGACTGGACAGTACCATATTTGGCATACATGACCCGAGGAGATTTGCCTGAGGATGAAATTTTGGCCAGACAAATAACCCGGCGGTCTAAATCAATGGTTGTTATCAATGGTGAGCTGCATCGCCGCAGTGTTACGGGAGCGTTCCAGCGTTGTGTCTCCCCTAAGGAAGGTCAAGAAATCTTGCGTGAGATTCACGAAGGGGATTGTGGCCATCATGCCGGCTCAAAATCCCTTGTGGCCAAGGCTTTTCGTCATGGTTTTTATTGGCTGACGGCTCATGCTGATGCGGAGGACTTGGTCAGTAAATGTGATGGTTGCCAGAGGTTCTCGCGACGGGCTCATGTGCCGGCTCAGGAGCTGAGGATGATACCAATCACTTGGCCATTTGCGGTTTGGGGGCTTGATATGGTTGGGCCTTTTAAAAGGTCCAAGGATAAGAAGACTCACCTCTTGGTGGCAGTTGACAAATTCACAAAGTGGGTTGAAGCAGAGCCAGTTAGCAAGTGTGACGCAGCCACGGCGGTTCAGTTCATGAAAAGGGTGATATTTCGCTTTGGCTTTCCACACAGCATTATAACTGATAATGGTACCAATCTGTCTAAAGGCGCCATGGAGGAGTTTTGTCAACGAGAGCATATTCGACGTGATGTTTCATCAGTGGCTCATCCTCAATCCAATGGTCAAGCTGAGAGAGCTAATCAGGAGATCTTGAAGGGCATCAAGCCCCAGCTTTTGGTCCCTTTACAACGGACATCGGGTTGTTGGGTGGAGGAGCTATCCTCCGTGTTATGGAGCATCAATACTACTCCTAACAGGTCTACGGGTTACACGCCTTTCTTCATGGTTTATTGAGCGGAAGCAGTCCTCCCCAGTGACATCCGTCATGACTCGCCTCGAGTGGCGGCTTATGTTGAGGCGGATAATGAACAGGCGCGCCAAGATGCTCTTGACTTGTTGGACGAACAGCATGACGTGGCAACAGCTCATTCAACGATTTACCAACAAGACCTGCGCCGTTATCACAGTCGCCGGGTTAAGTCCCGGGTCTTCCAGGAAGGTGATCTGGTGCTCCGGCTCATCCAAGATCAAACAGATGCACACAAGCTATCCCCGCCTTGGGAAGGGCCATTTGTGGTCAGCAAGAACTTGCACAACGGGTCATACTACCTTATTGACGTTCGGGAGCATAAAGAATCACGCAAGTCGGAGGAAGAGACCCGTCGGCCGTGGAACATAGCTCAGCTTCGGCCTTATTACACTTGAGCCACCGGCTCTCATAATGTACATATTTCTATAGCCATGTATATATTATGTTAAATAATAAAGCAGGACCTCTGTCCTTTTCTCCTCCAAAGGTAAAAGTGTTGTTTCCATTACACCATCACATGGTCACTTGGAGGTGGATCTGGCTTATGATCGTATTCGAATCTAGCCGTACGCAATAGAATCACCTGGGGGCTTCCTATTCAAACATAGGTCGTATTCGAACCAAAGAGAACATAGCTGTCGATACCCACTTGATTGGCAAAGTGCCGAGCTCATTGGGGAGTTTTCTTTGATCATATTTGAATCATAGCTCAACCCCCTTTGGGAACCGATGTGGATCGTATTCGAATCAGCGTCGTTAAACAACTCTTAAGGTCATTTGGGGGCTTCCTGTTCAAACATGGGTCGTATTCGAATCAAAGAGAACATAGCTGTCGGTACCCTCTTGGTTGGCATCGCCAAAGCCACTGGGGGCTATATGATCGCATTCGAATCTTAGCTTAACCCCTTTGGGACGGTTCTCTGGTCGTCTTCGAACCGGAAGCCCTTAAGTTTTTGATTTTCTGACTTACAACAAGTTCTGTTGGTCACATCAGCAGTGTGCAAGGGCGGCTTTTCCTTTTGCCGACTTAATTTTGATTCACAATGCTGATAACATATAGTAAGTATTCTTGACGCTGGTAAACCGGAGTTGAGGTCTTCATCTCATCATTCGGGTTACATAAGCCGGAACTCTACTTAAAGGCCCGTAAGTATGCTATTATGGTTACATTAAAGAGGTAATGGAGGGCCAGTCTTTGAGGATTGTTAATTCCTATTCCGGGTTATGTACGTAAGGTTTATGGTTCTCAGTGCGGTAAGCCGCCTCGAGACTTGTGACTTGTTTTTCTATGCGGGATGGTTAAAGACAGCTATTCGAGCATAAGGACAATAAATGATCAATTATGACCCGGAGGAATATCAGGAAGCAACTTTAACAGAGCTAAGCATTCAACATGTGCACGATGGCACGACAAGATTAACATGTTTGTCCTACTCTATTACAAGACTTCCCGAGTCCAAAAAGGTGAGGCATTGCTCTAAGGTGCAACCATAAGCCGTCTAAAGATCAAGGTGCTTGTGGAGTCGAAGCTTCCGGCTCATCCCTCTCCGCTCCTCCGGCTGTTCCCATGACCTGGAAGGTGGACGATTTCCAGTTAATGCCGCTCAAAGCTCCAAATTGAGCCTCCTCGTCAATTAACCCGGCCGGGTCAATTTCTGGGGCAAAGGTGTGCTTACGAGTCGGCGGGACCAAGCTGATGGCTTCATAACGCGGAGTGGGGATCCTCTGATTCTCTGCGTCGTAGCCCGGCTGGTACTTGGTAAGGTCGGTGTCATTCCCAATCAGGGTGGCCACCGGGCGCACGATCTTCACACAGGCAGCAAAGTCTTTTTGGTCGAAGGAGGTGCCATCTTCCTTCAGGCTGGGGTATCCAAGTGCGATGTCAGCCGGGTCTAGCTCTGGAAGGAAAGCCTTGGCCCGGCTCAGAGCAGCTATGGCTCCGGCTCTTGCAGAGGCCCGTCGCAGCTCTTGGAAACGCTGAGGAAGAACGGCAAGCCGGCGAAGTACGTCCGCCAGGTGAGTCGGAACCTCATTGGACAGGGCCACAACGGCCAAGGCGCGCTGTGACCCGGTGTAAAGATATTAGCCTCAAATTTTTTGCAAGCAGCCTGTACAATTTCCGGGTTATAGTATGAGTAATTATTATACAACTTTAAAGTCCCAAGCACTTTCCAAGCAAAGACACTTGGCACTTGGGGGCTAATGTATGCTGAAAGGTTCTATCAACGAATTGCCGGTTCATGAAAGTAAGCCGGAAGTTAAGTTTACAACGTATTCTATCATAAGTAGTAGACTTGGGGGGATAGTATGGTAAAGATGACTATGTAGTAAGCAAGAGAGTGGTACCTCACATTTCTGCTGTATCTGCTTCACCATGTCAATCTCCAGATCCCGGCTGCTGTGCACCTGATTGACATAGCCGGAGATGATATCTCCAATGCTGAAGTTAGCGTAGTTGGTGATGTCCAGCTTGGCCCTGCAGCGCTCTAGCAATTCTTCCTTGGCAGAGCACTTAGCCAGCGCAGTGGGTCTCCCCAGCTCGACAAACTCCGTCCGGGTGATTACCACGTCCGGGTCATCGGCCGGCTGAGCCGGGCTGGAGATGTCCGGATTGGTAGAAGTCTCTATGACTGGCTCGTCGGTTGGAACGGTGGCTTCAGGAGCAGAGGCAGCTGGCGGCTCTTGAGCTGAAACCTCCGGCTCAGTCAAGACCGGCTCTTCGACCGGTTTGTTCTTCTTCGCCCTCTTGCTGAGCTTTGCCTGGGCACTGAAAGGACAAAAGGTTAGTACAAAAGCATGAGTAAAGATAAGCACAACAAGAGATGATCATCATTACCCGGGTGCGGTCTTGAAAGCTGGCAGGTTCGATTGCATAGAGTCACCAGAGGAAGGTGAAGTTTCCTGATAATTTGAATCAGAAGAATTGAGCAGTTGACGTATGACGCCCGCCAAAGGATGAAAAGGATATAAGTTGGAGATAACCTCGGTCCGGCGCTTCCTTGACGCTTCAGGTAAGCCGGAGGAGAGGTCAGCATCCTTGTTGGTCCGGGTGTGCCGCCGGCTCTCATGAATCTGTTGCTTCAAAAGAAATTGAGGATCTTGATAAGCTAAAGGATGTGAAAATCTTACTTTTCGGGTTACTCTTCGGACTTTCGGCCTTGGCAAGGGCTCCGAGTCGGAGGAAAGTGTCGTTACCTCTTCAGTCACCGGGTTACTTGCTCCGGTGTCATCCTGTTGATGATGAGTATCGATAAGGTGGATAGGAATAAACAAGAAACAAAACAAGAGCCTACAGATTTAGGGGTTACCTCTGACTCGGAGCTGTCACTTAGCTGAAGCAGCTCTGAGGCAGTAGGCCTGCTTCCCTTCTTGCGGAGAGCGGCTCTCCTGGCGGCTTTCTTAGCCTTCCTGGCTTTTTTGGCTGCTTCATGGTCATATTTGACCTTCCAAAACTTGTCATTAGCCTGAAACATACAGAAAAGATTTCTTAAGGTTCAGATGGAAATTATTAGAAAGAAAACCAAGGTGTTCAGGTCAGTGGCTTACCGCCGGAGCCGGGTTAGCTTGGCAGAAGGGCTTCAGGCCGGTTCTCCCACAGTCGGCTAAGCTCTCATTCAGGAGAGACTTGGTCATGTCGTCCACAACGTCCTCAGGAAGATCGTTGGGGCTATGTCGCAGAGGGTCATCCTTCCGGCCCGTGTAAGCACACATTAAGCCGGGGCGGCGGCTCAAGGGGATCACCCGCCAAGAGATCCAAAATAGGACCAGATCAATGCCGTTGAGGCCGTTTACCAGGAGAGCCTTGATCTTATTGATGGTGGGGATCAAAGGTTGACGCTCAGCTTGAGAGAGTTTGTCTAGCAAAGGGTGATTTGGCTCCAGACGCAGGGCACGAAAGCCGGGCAGAGGGCTCTCGTCAGCCAGAGAAGTGTCCTGGCAGTAAAACCACGTCTGGTTCCAGTCCTTTGGATGGCTTGGCGGCTCAGCATAAGGAAAGAGGCAGTCTCTCCGGCGTTGAATGGAGATTCCACCAAGTTCCAGGCTTGGCCCGTTGGCGCACTCATTCTGGCGGTTCAGATAAAATAGCTCTCTAAAGAGCAGCAGGCTGGGCTCTTCTCCAAGATAGACTTCGCAGAATACTTGGAAGTTGCATATATTTGACACGGAATTGGGTCCTATGTCTTGCGGTCGCAGATCGAAGAAGTTCAGAACATTGCTAAAGAATTTTGAGCCGGGCGGTGCGAAGCCCCGGCTCATGTGATCAGCAAATATCACCACCTCACCATCTCTAGGTTGAGGTCTCTCCTCCGACGGGTTAGGGGCACGATAAGACATGATTTACTTCTTGGGCAAGTAACCCATCTTTACGAAATCAGCTAAAGTGTCGTCGGTGACATTGGATCTCATCCAGTTTCACGTGATGGGTGCCTTGGGAGCTTTAGGAGGCATTGTGAATGATGAAGCCTATGACAAAAGGAAAATGTCCGGTTCAATTATAAGCCGGCAGACGTCTACAGTTTAATACTCAATGGCGGCTTATGAGAGGGGCCTAATGACATATGGTTAAGTGCATCGGGTTATCTAAGCCGCTGAAGGTATCGTGAGTAATTCAAATTGTCTACAGCTTTATCATAAATGAGCCGGAAATTTTACAGCGCGTGGCTTCTTTTAAGCCGGAAATGTGAGCCGCCATAGCTCAGCAGATGCAATTTTTGACTAAGTGTGGTGAAAACAAGTTTCACAGATCGCAGTAATTATTTTGGATCAAACGGTTGGCTAAAAGGAAGAATTTCTTGACCTAGAACTGACGCAGAATAAGTTCATGGATTTAGAGTGGGATCTTATTGCAAACAAAGGGGATCTACTAGTGGAAAAATGGATGTGCAACAATTACCGCAGGAGCTCTGTACTACTCTTGGATCAAACATGACTATAGTGGCAGAACTACAGAGATTCGAGAAGAACATCGAAGAATAGAGGAAGAACAGTGGAACCCTAATGCGTATCTACGGTGGAGAGGTGCAGGGACTTACAGGTGCGGAGTTACGGCGGGGGTTCGTCGCGTTTCTCTGGTCACGTCAGGTTGATGCAGCGGCCTGAGTTGGTGAAGACAAGGAAACCCGCGGCGGCGGCGGCAGAGCTCGGGCGGCAGCACAGTGGCGAGAGGAGGAAGAAGATGGAGGCGATGAGTGACTGGAGGCTCATGGGCCAGGCTATTTATAAAGTGAGGCTCATCAGTGGGCGCGAGAAACGAGGAGACCACGGCGTGATTATCTCACCACAAAAACGCCTCGATTTTTGGGATGGCCTTTAAAGATAAGATCCGTTGAGGATATGGTGGGATAAAAAAATGGATTTAATGGAAGATGACGTCATGGCGGGTTACCAGGAATCCAGAAGATGACGTCACGGCGGGTTATAACCTTCACACGACCATAAGCCGGAAGATCTTTTCTCTCAAAAGAATTGAAGATTGACATGAACCGGTTCAAATCAATCTGGGGCCTAATGTTGAGGATATAACCCTTAGAGTCACCCGCCAGGAGGGGCCGGGTTACTCATAATGGTGATCACGCGAAGCCCAGTACCGAGCTTGAAGACAGCGGCTCAATGATGGGCCTAAGACCCGGAGATGGCTTAAGGCCCATAGTGATAAACCGCCGTATGGCAAGACTTGTAGTGTAAGGCAAGAATAGTTGAGAGTCCGAGCCGGACACTCTTATGAGCCGGCCGGGACTCTGAGAGCCGCTGGGCGTCAACCTCTCTATATAAAGGGATGACCCGACGGCGGTTTAGGGACAGGTAAGATCTCGTCGAGAGCCAGGCATAGCAATCAAGCTCCCTGGTCATCGAAACCATAATCAATACCACCTCAACTGGACATAGGCTTTTACCTTCACCGTAAGGGGCCGAACCAGTATAACCCCCGTGTTCCTTGTCCCGTTTAACCCCTTTAAGCTTCCTAGCTGCGATGGCTCCACGACTAAGTCCTAGCTCGAGGACATCTGCCGTGACAATTCCACGACAATGATGGTCCCAGAGGAAGGAAGCGGGTCCATAGTTTGGAGAGGAACTTTCCCCTCAACCACCACTCCCTCCTCCGAGGCGTTCTCCGAGGAACGCTCTACCACCGCCAAGGAATCCTGAGCGTTCCCGGCAGAAAGGTCCCGTCCCTCGGCAGTAGCAATCTCTGTGGCCAAATCTGCGGCAACCCTTCCAATATCAGCCACCACCTCCAGCAGCTATGGCTCCTCGGCTTGGGCTGCTGCATATGAAAAGGCCGACGAATAAGGAAGAAATGGAAGTTTCAGGCAAATAGGGAAATCAGGAGAAGTGAATAGAGCAAGAAAGGAAAAAGGGAATAAGTGGAATACCAGGGGAAGTCTGCTGGGCGGGGACCTCAGTTTTCCCGGTAACGTTTGTTGCCGGGCCATGGACTTCGCCCTCTGTGGTGATAGTCACGGCAGCCTTCTGCGCGACCTCATCCGCGGAGGGTTCCGTGGGGGTTCTTTCGGATCGAGTGGCGGGGGAAGCATTCCCCTCCGGGAGGGGCTCACCCTACGTTGTCTCACCTCCCCCTCCTGCCGAGGGAGCGGGAAGGCCATCCCCGTCGCCTCCAGCAGGTGGGGCCAAGTCCCCACTGCCGGGCCGACGGCTGGATTGGGGGCTCGGCGCGGTGTCCTCTACATCACTCCCCGCCAAGGTCGGGCTCTCCGCGCCCCTCAACGACCCAAGGCGGCGGAGCTTCTTTCGCGGGTGGTAAATGAGGGCTTCCGCGTCTTCCTCCACTTCCCTGCCAGCAGTAGCAAAACGAAAGGTCAGTCAGTGAAGGTAATCAAGCATATTGAAGATGCTTACGAAGGGTGGGAAAAATCTTCCTTACTCTTCTTCAATAAGCATGGAGTTCAAGTTGAACTCCATGGGAGGCAAGGGCTCCCTTCCTCTCTTTGAAGGTGGAGGGGCAGAACTCCCCGACAGCTTCGGCGCCTGGCGTGGCGCCTGGGGCTTCGGGGAAGATGAGCTCTGTGAGGTGCTCGAGCTGGAGTGGGAGCTTGAATCCACTTCCACGTCCGCCGATTGCTCGGCGGAGAAAGCCTTGGTCCGGGTAAGGCGACGAGATTGGTGGCACGCCACATCAACCTTGGTGACCTTGGCGGTGGTCTTCTTTACCCTCTTGATGGCTGGCGCTGGATTGGAGGCCGCCGTCCCCCGGTTGGCAGCGCGCCTATGGGGGCGCTGGTCCAGAACCGGATCGAGGGCTTGAGATCTAGCCGCAAGCCACTCCTCCTCAAGCTCCACCACCTCACCAATCTCCTCCTACTCCTGGAGCTTTGTTGCCGCTGTGGCCAAGGCATCAAGCCCGGCAAGGTTGTCCCCTGCAGAAATATCTCCGGCAGGCTCTTCCTCGGCGGCCCCTTCCGTGGCATGTGCCTCGCTGTCGCCGTGAGAAGAACTCTCGTCCTCAGCCATCCCCTTACCCTTCCCGGCCTTTGTGGCCCTTGCCATCTCCGCAAGGCGTGCAATCTTGTCCTCCTCGACCCTCCTCAAGATATACGCCACCTCCACAGAGGAGGTGCGTTTGTACATCCCAGTTTCAACCCTGGTGGCTTTCTTCCTCGGAGTTTTTGACGACTGAAGCTCTTCGTCAAGAGAGGGCAGTCGCCAATCACCTGCCACCCCATGAGCATTTCACTCCGGCATCCATTTCAGTATCAGGTCCCGAGATGAGTTGATGTTCAGAGGGATGACGGTTGTCGGGAGGTTGAACAGCTCAAAGCGGGCAAACAATTGGTCGCACAACCAGGTGTAACACCCCGGATGTAACTTTCCATATTTCTAACTCCAACTCTTGCCATTTTCGGCTATGTGTTATGATATTCCCTCCATGGTCAGGTTTTGTTTTTCGTTTTTCATTTTTTTCATGTCATGCATCTCATATCATGTCATCATGTGCATCTCATTTGCATACGTGTTCGTCTCATGCATCCGAGCATTTTCCCCGTTGTCCGTTTTGCAATCCGGCACTCCCACGCGCACCGGCGCGTCCCTCTTGTTTCTTTTCGTGAGCGGGTGTTAAACGTTCTCGGAATGGACTGAGGTTTGCCAAGTGGCCTTGGTACACCACCGGTAGACCACCTGTCAAGTTTCGTTCCATTTGGAGGTCGTTTGATGCTCCAACGGTTAACCGGGTAACCGCAAAGTCCTTTTATGTGTTGCAGTAAAACCCCCTCCAAACCAGCCCAAAACCCCTCTAAGCCACTTCCATGCTCTAGGTCGTTCGATCACGATCGTGTGGGCGAAAACCGCACTCTATTTGGAGTCTCCTAACTCCCTCTACCTATAAAAACACCTCCCCCTCCGAAATTTTCGTAGATCAAACCCTAGTCCCCTCCCCTCTCCGCAGCCGGACGCGTCCGCCGCCGCCGGACGCACCCGCCGCCGCGCCCGGCCTCTCCCGCGCTGCCGCCGCCCCGCGCCCGGCTTCTCCCGCGCTGCCGCCGCCCGGCCTCCGGACGCACCCACCGCGCGCCGCCGCCGGCCCGCCAGGCCCGCGCGGGCCCCCGGCCCGCTCCGCCGCCGCCCGCGCCTCCTCCTCCAGTGCGCCCGCGCGCCACCGCCGTCCTCCCTCGCCGCCGCCGCCTCGCCGCCCTCCGCCGCCATCGTCGCCGGCGAGCCGCCGCCCGCGCCCGAATGCCTCGCCGGATCCCGCGCGGCCTCGTCCCCACGCCGCGCGCTGTCTTCCTCGTCCCCGCCGGCGCCTCCTCCACCTCCTCTCCGTCCCGTCTCCGGCGACCTCTCCCCGAGCTCCGGACAGCCGGCTCGATCCAGATCTCGTGCGAGGAGGTTGACTCCCCCCCCCCCCGGAAATTTTGCCAAGTCCCGTGTATTTTACATTATATGCTCGTGTTCATCGCATCATAACTCTCTGCATATAGCTCCATTTCGTGCGTGTAATATATAGAAATGTTCGCCTCGAGATGCTCTTCATTTTGTTCCATTATGCGATGCTCGTTTGAGTCCATCTTGATGCCCAAATCTCTGATGCAAGAGTGCTATATGCTCTTAACTGCTGTTACTTATCAGAACTTGAGGATTTGTTATTTTTGTTGCATTTCATGTGTGCATCTTATGGGCATGAGCTCTACATGTCTTTTGATGTATGCCATGCCATCTTTTCAGAAGTGTACGCCAAGTATTTTTGTGATCTCTGTGGTGACTAGCACAAGCATGCAAACTAGGCTTCGGGATGTTTCTGTGTACGCCAAGTCTGTTGCTGCTGTTATTTTGTTGCCATGTATCCATGTGTCTACAGGGAGATCCATGCTCCTTTTGCTGATGTTCAGTAAGGAGTTTTTGTAGATATAGTTGTGATCTATCCATCCATGCCCCTGTTTGCAATTATGGAGTGCCATAGAATGTCTTAATCTTGCTCTACTTTTGCTATAAAATGTTCCTGGCAGATTATTTACGTGTTATTCAATTTTGCCAAGCTTGTTGTAGTTGATCCTTTCATGTAATGTATTTGCTCTTGCCATGGTTAGCTTTATAAACATTCCATCTTGCTATAGATATGCTTGTTTTGTCATGAATTGCTTTATGGTGAGTGAATCAAGCTCACAAAGATGCCTTCATAATACTGTTTCTGCCATGCTCTGTTTTCTGCCAAGTCTGAAACCTGTTAACAAAACTTGCTATGTTTACATGAGTGCCATCATATCTTCTGGTCCTTTTTGTCTCATGGTCAGTAAGGGACTTTTTTTATATGCATTCAGTAGATTCATTTCATGCCTTGTTTTGCTATGTTAAGTTCTTGTAGCATGTTGTTTGCTTGCTCTGAGCTACCTGATGCTGTTTCAGCCATGTCCAGTAATTTCACCAAGTCTGTGAACCTGATATCTTTTGCACTTTTGCCATGCTTGTTTGAGCCTGGTATGTTGTGATCTAGCCGTAGCTCAGTGTTCATCTTTTATCAAGCATCTCCTGTAGATTACGATCATATGCTTTGTTGCTATGATGGAGTGCTGTAGCATTCTTACTTGTTGCATTATAAGTGCTATCATGCTGTTAATCGCAGAATAGTGTCATTCTTGTTTTGCTTGCCATTTGCAAACCGTGCATCCGTTTCCGGTGATCTTTTTATCGATTTCGACCGAAATCGTCTCATCTTTCCAGTGGCATACTTGGTTTGCCAAGTTACTGCCTTGTTCATCCTTTTGCTTCCGGAGCACGCATACGCATCGCATATCATATCTCGCATATCATTCATGTATTGCATCATGTTGTTTGTGCATTTCCCGTGATTGATTGTGGTTACTTTGCTTGTGTTCTTGCTGTCGGTAGAGCCAGGGGACGAGTTCGTGAATGAGGAACCTGTTGAGTACGCTTACGATGATCAAGCTTTCGACAACTCCGAGAACCTTGGAGGCAAGATGACCATACCCTCGAAATCACTTCTATCTTTGCTTTGCTAGTTGTTCGCTCTATTGCTATGCTGCGCTACCTACCACTTGCTATATCATGCCTCCCATATTGCCATGTCAAGCCTCTAACCATCCTTTCCTAGCAAACCGTTGTTTGGCTAAGTTACCGCTTTTGCTCAGCCCTTCTTATAACGTTGCTAGTTGCAGGTGAAGTTGAAGTTGGTTCCATGTTGGAACATGGATATTTTGGAATATCACAATATCTCTTATTTAATTAATGCATCTATATATTTGGTAAAGGGTGGAAGGCTCGGCCTTATGCCTGGTGTTTTGTTCCACTCTTGCCGCCCTAGATTCCGTCATACCGGTATTATGTTTGTTGAGTTTGCGTTCCTTACGTGGTTGGGTGATTTATGGGACCCCCTTGACAGTTCGCCTTGAATAAAACTCCTCCAGCAAGGCCCAACCTTGGTTTTACCATTTGCCACCTAAGCCTTTTCCCTTGGGTTTTCGCGAGCCCGAGGGTCATCTTTATTTTAACCCCCCCGGGCCAGTGCTCCTTCAAGTGTTGGTCCGAACCGTGCCGCCTGCGGGGCCACCTCGGGGAAACTCGAAGTCTGGTTTTACTCGTAGCCTGTCTCATCCGGTGTGCCCTGAGAACGAGATATGTGTCGCTCCTATCGGGATTTGTCGGCACAGTCGGGCGGTCTTGCTGGTCTTGTTTTACCATTGTCGAAATGTCTTGTAAACCGGGATTCCGAGACTGATCGGGTCTTCCTGGGAGAAGGTTTATCCTTCGTTGACCGGGATAGCTTATAATGCGCTAAGTTGGGACACCCCTGCAGGGTATTATCTTTTGAAAGCCGTGCCCGCGGTTATGAGGCAGATGGGAATTTGTTAATGTCCGGTTGTAGAGAACTTGACACTTGATTTAATTAAAATACATCAACCGTGTGTGTAGCCGTGATGGTCTCTTCTCGGCGGAGTCCGGGAAGTGAACACGGTTTGAGTTATGCATGAACGTAAGTAGTTTCAGGATCACTTCTTGATCATTTCTAGCTTCGCGACCGTTGCGTTGCTTCTCTTCTCGCTCTCTTTTGCGTATGTTAGCCACCATATGCTTAGTGCTTGCTGCAGCTCCACCTCATTGCACCATCCTTTCCTATAAGCTTAAATAGTCTTGATCTCGCGGGTGTGAGATTGCTGAGTCCTCGTGACTCACAGATTCTACCAAAACAGTTGCAGGTGCCGACGATGCCAGTGCAGATGACACAACCGAGCTCAAGTGGGAGTTCGACGAGGAACATGGTCGTTACTATGTTTCTTTTCCTGTTGATCAGTAGTGGAGCCCAGTTGGGACGATCGGGGATCTAGCATTTGGGGTTATCTTATTTTCATTTGGATTTTGACCGTAGTCGGTCTATGTGTTGATTTTGGATGATCTATGAATTATATTTATGTATTGTGTGAAGTGGCGATTGTAAGCCAACTCTCGTTATCCCATTCTTGTTCATTACATGGGATTGTGTGAAGATAACCCTTCTTGCGACAATACCACAATGCGGTTATGCCTCTAAGTCGTGCCTCGACACGTGGGAGATATAGCCGCATCGTGGGCGTTACAAGTTGGTAATCAGAGCCATCCCCGACTTAGGAGCCCCCTGCTTGATCGAATCACTGGCGTTGTTGAGTCTAGAACAAAAATGTTTTGAGTCTTAGGATTATATATATCGGAGGGTAGGATTCTTTTTACTCCTCAGTCCCTTCGTCACTCTGGTGAGGCCTCCTGACGTAGAAGTTTTGACTCTTCTCTCCTCAAATTTCACAAAAAAAATTTAGGATCACACGGGTATCTTAGAAACGTTCCGATGGTTTTGTGACGAGAACATTGTTCTTGGTGCCTCCTGACATTTAGGGGTTGTGGCAGTGTCCCGGGGAAGTGACCTTCGAGGTGGTTGTCGTCACAATTTTATCGTTGCACTTCTGGAACCTGAGTTTCGCCGACATCGAAATCTCTTTATGCAGTTGTTGGTGAAGAATCACCTCGACAGCCACCCCAGTACATGGGACGTGGAGTTCGGGAGTATTTGCCATAAGCCTGGCTATAACGGTGCTTTTTCGAAGGTTTGAGGTACCGATTTCCAAAGGTTTCATTCGGTTATGTGTGACGGATGTGTCGTGGAATTGTCACGGCAGATGTCCTCAAGCTAGGACTTAGTCGTGGAGCCATCGCCGCTAGGAAGCTTGAAGGGGTTAATGGGACAAGGAACACGAGGGTTTATACTGGTTCGGCCCCTTACGGTGAAGGTAAAAGCCTACGTCCAGTTGAGGTGGTATTGATTAGGGTTTCGATGACCAGGGAGCTTAATTGCTATGCCCGGCTCTCTATGAGATCTTTCTTGTCCTTAAACTGCTGCCGGGTCGTCCCTTTATATAGGGAGGCTGACGCCCAGCAGCTCTCAGAGTCCCGGCCGGTTCATAAGAGTGTCCGGCTCGGACTCTCAACTATTCTTGCCTTACACTACAAGTTCTACCATAATGATGATTGTAACTACGGGCCTTAAGCCATATCCGGGTCTTAAGCCCATCTTTGGCCCACCGTCTTCAAGCTTGGCGCCGGGCTTCTCGCGATGACCATTAGGAGTAACCCGGCCCCTTCTGGCGGGTGACTCTAAGGTCTATATCCTCAACATTAGGCCCTGGATTGATTTGAGGCGGCTCATGTCAATCTTCAATTATTTCGACAGAAAATCTCCGGCTTACAATTGTGTGAAAGGCCATAGCCCGGCGTGACGTCATCCTTTGGACTCCGGGTAATCTGCCGTGACGTCATCTTCCATTAAGCCCATTTTTTACTCCACCAGATCCGCAATGGATCTTATCTTTTACTTCCATCCCGAAAATCGAGGCGTTTTATGATGAGATAACCGCGCCGCGGCCTCCTCGTTTCTCGCGCTCACTTATGAGCTCGCCCTTATAAATAGCCCGGCCCGACGGGCCTTCAACCACTCGTCTTCCTCCTCGCGCCACTGTTCCTCCGCTCGAGCTCTGTTCCTGTCGCCGCCGCGGGTCTCCTCCTCCTCACCAACTCCGGCCGCTGCATCAACCTGTTGTGTCTAGAGAAAATGGCGGCGACCTCCGCGACTCACCAGCACCTATAAGTCCTGGCTACCCCGTAGAACAGATCTGCAGTAGGGTTCGACCTGTTCGTCCGTGTTCTTCGCCGTCGCCCAAGAGCTCCTGGTAGTTTTTATCTTTACTGCCCTTCTTGATCTTAGACCTGTATAGACCTGCTGCGGTAGCTGTTTGGCACCCATTTCAAATGCAAGCAGATCTCTTTTTACTGCATAGAGTCCCTGTTTGAGCCTGCGAACTTCTCCTGCGTCTGCTTTAGGTCTAGAAATTTTTCCCTTTAGTCGACCATTTTGATCCGAAATTTTCACTGCGATCTGTGAAACTTGTTTTCACCATACTTAGTAAAAAACTGCTTTTGCTGAGCTATGGCGGCTTACATTTCCGGCTCAAAGAAACCACGCGCCGTAAGACCTTCCCGCTCATAAGGAGGCCATGCGCCATAGAATTTGCCGGCTCATCTGTGATAAGGCTGTAGACAATCGAATTACTCTCAATACCGCGGGCGGCTTAAATAACCCGATGCACCTAGATTTATGTCATTAGTCCCCTCCATAATCCGCCACTTTAACATTGAACTATAAATTTCCTCCGGCTTATAATTAAACCGGACGTTTCCTTTTATCATAGGCTGCCGACTTTCACCATGCCTCCCAAAGCTCCTAAAGCATCCATCACTTGCAATTGGATGAGGTCCAATGTCACCGACGAGACTTTAGCAGATTTTGTCAAGTCAGGTTACCTGCCTAAGAAGGACGTCATGTCCTACCGTGCCCCTGACCCGTCAGAGGAGAGACCACAGCCAAAGGACGGGGAGGTAGTGGTTTTTGCGGATCACATGAGCCGGGGCTTCGCACCGCCCGGCTCAAAGTTTTTCAGGGATGTACTGAATTTCTTTGACCTGCGGCCACAAGATATAGGACCCAACTCGGTGTCCAACATATGCAATTTCCAAGTGTTCTGTGAGGTTTATCTTGGAGAAGAGCCCAGCCTGCTACTCTTTAGAGAGCTCTTCTACCTGAACCGCCAGAACGAGTGCGCCAACGGGCCAAGTTTGGAACTTGGCGGAATCTCCATTTAGCGACGGAGAGACTGCCTTTTCCCTTACGCCGAGCCACCGAGTCACCCAAAGGACTGGAACCAGACGTGGTTCTATTGCCAAGACACGTCGCCGGCTGACGAGAGCCCGCTGCCAGGCTTTCGCCCTTCACGTCTGGAGCCAACTCACCCTCTGTCTGACAAGTGAACTCAGGCGGAGCGCCGACCTCTGCTCCCCACCATCAACAAGATCAAGGCTCTCCTGGGCAATGGTCTCAATGGAATTGACCTGGTCCAAGTCTGGATCTCCTGGCGGGTGATCCCATTGAGCCGCCGCCCCGGCTTAATGTGCGAGTACACGGGCCGAAAGGATGACCCCCTGAGAGACAGCCGCAACGATCTTCCTGAAGATGTTGCCGAGGACATGACCAAGGCTCCCTTGAACGAGAGCCTGGCAGACCGCGGGAGGACCGGGTTAGCCCCCTTCTGCAAGACCAACCCAGCCCCAGCGGTAAGCCGCTGATCTGAACATCTTATCTTCTTATGTAGATAACCGTCATCTGAATCTTTAAGAAATCATCCTTGTATTTTTCAGGCTGATGACAAATTCTGGAAGGTCAAATATGACCATGAGGCGGCCAAGAAGGCCAGGAAAGCAAAGAAAGCCGCCAAGAGAGCCGCCCCTCGCAAGAAGGGAAGTAGGCCTACTGCTTCAGAGCTGATGCAACTAAGCGACAGCTCCGAGTCAGAGGTAACCCCTGAGCCTGTAAGCTCTTGTTATATTTGTTGTTTATTTCTGTCCACCTTATCAATACTTGTTCATCAATAGGATGACACCGGAGCAAGTAAGCCGGTGGTTGAAGAGGTAATGATACTTTCCTCCGACTCGGAGCCCTTGCCAAGGCTGAAAATCCGAAGGGTAACCCGGGAAGTAAGCTTTTCACATCCTTTAGCTTATCAAGATCCTCAATTTATTTTGAAGCGACAGGTTCATGAGAGCCGGCGGCACACCCGGACCAACAACGACACTGACCTCTCCTCCGGGTTACTTGAAGCATCGAGGAAACGCCGAACTGAGGTTATCTCCAACTTGTACCCTTTTCATCCTTTGGCGGATGTTATACGTCAACCGCTCAATTCTTCTGACTCAAATTATCAGGAAACTTCCCCCTCTTCTGGCGACTCTATGCTGTCGAACCTGCCGGCTTTCAGGACCGTGCCCGGGTAACGATGATCTTCTCATGCTGTACTTATCTTTACTTACACTTTTGTGCTTAACCTTTTTGTCTTTTCAGTGCCCAGGAAAAACTCAGCAAAAGGGCAAAGAAGAACAAGCCGGTCGAAAAGCCGGACTTGCCTGAACCGGAGGTAGCTGCTCAAGAACCGCCAGCTGCCCCTGCTCCTGAAGCCACTGCTCCAACCGACAAGCCAATTGCAGAAACTTCTGCTAACCCGGAGGCCTCCAGCTCGGCTCAGCCGGCAGATGACCCGGATGTGGTAATCACCCGGACAGATTTTGTTGAGCCGGGGAGACCTACTGCGCTGGCCAAGTGCTCCGCTAAGGAGGAGTTGCTAGGGCGCCACCGGGCCAATCTGGACCTCACCGATTATGCCAATCTGAGCATCGGAGAGATCATCTCCGGCTATGTCAGCCAGGTGCACAAGAGCCGGGACTTAGAGATTGCCATGGTGAACCAGATTCAGCAGAAGTCTGAGGTATCACTCTTCTGTCTTCTTAGTTACTGCATAGTTACCTTTACCATGCTAGCCCCCAAGTCGACGACTTATGATTGAATATGTTGTAGACTTAAGTTCCGACTTACTTCCATGAACCGGTAATTTGTAGATAGGAACGTTCGATATGCATTAGCCCCCAAGTGCCAAGTGTCTTTGCTTGGAAAACACTTGGGACTTTAAATTTGCATAGTAACTGTTCATGCTATAACCCGGAAATTATGCAGGCTGCTAGCAAGAAGTTTGAAGCTGACATCTCCGATCTCAAGACCCGTCTGAAGACGCAAGAAACTGAGACCCGGAAGGCCAATGCCAAATTTGTGTCCAGTATTGCTGCGCAAGAAAAGCTGTAGACGGACTTTGACGCGGAACGGAGAGCCTGGGCCGAAGAGAAGGCTACTCTGGTGAACCGGGCCGAACAGGCGGAGAAGGCTCTGTCAGAGAAGACTGCCGAACTCTCCGGCTTAAAGCGCCCAGTGTCCCAGATTGTTGCCGCAATCTTCGGTAAGTCATTTCACCGGCTTTCATCAAGTTTATAATCTTTATATCTCATAACTCATCCTTGTCGGCGGCTTATCTTATTCTGTTAAACAGGTCCCAGAAGCGCCAACCTCAACCAAAGTGTGGTAACCAAGTTGAAGGCCGTATACACCCTAGTGGAGCAACTCTACACCGGGTCACAGCGTGCTTTGGCTGTGGTGGCCCTATCCAATGAGGTGCCGACTCACCTGGCGGAAGTTCTTCGCCGGCTCGCCGTTCTTCCTCAACGCATCCAAGAGCTGCGACGGGCCTCTACAAGAGCCGGAGCCATAGCTGCTCTAAGCCGGGCGAAGGCGTTCCTTCCAGAACTAGACCCGGCGGACATCGCTCTGGGCTACCCTAGTTTGAAGGAGGACGGCACCGCCTTCGACCAAAAGGACTTCGCAGCCTGCGTGAAGATCGTACGCCCGGTGGCCACTCTGATTGGCAATGATACAGATCTGACTAAGTACCAGCTGGGTTACGACGCAGAGAATCAGAGGATCCCCACTCCGCGCTATGAAGCCCTCAGCTTAGTCCCGCCGACTCGTAAGCACACCTTCGCCCCGGAGATTGACCCGGCCAGGTTAATTGATGAGGAAGCTCAATTTGAAGCTCTGAGCGGCATTGACTGGAAGTCGTCCACTTTCCAGGTCTTGGGAATAGCCGGAGAAGAGGAGAGGGATGAGCCAGAGACTTCAACCCAGCAAGCGTCGTAACTCCGTAGACGGTTTATGTGAAACAATGCTTCACCCTTTTGGACTCAATGAGTCTTGTAATAGAATAGGATCAACACTTTAACTGTGCCGTGCCATCGTGCACGTGTTGAATGCTGAATTCTTATGAAAGTTGCTTCCTTATATGTCTCCGGGTCATAATCGATCATTCATTTTCCTTAAGCTCAAATAGTTGCCTTTAACTATCCTGCATAGAAGGACAAATCACAAGTCTCTAGGCGGCTTACCGCACTGAGAATCATAGTTTTAGATATATAACCCGGAATATGAATCAAAAAAGACTGGTCCTCAATTATGTCCTTAATATAGCCGTAATAACACACTTACCAGCCTGCAAGCACACTTCCGGCTTAGATAACCCGGGCAATAAGGTTGGTACCTCAATTCCGGTTTACCAGTCTTAATGAACGCCAATTGTGTTCGACTAGCACTGTAAATCAAGTTAAGCCGGCAATAGTGAGACGCCGGCCGTGCATACTTGAAATAATCAGAAGAACTCGCTATAATCAAGAAAAACTTAGGGGCTTCCAGTTCGAATACGACCAGAGACCCGTCCCAAAGGGGTTATGCTAGGATTCGAATACGATCATATAGCCCCCAGTGGGTGTGGCGATGCAATCAAGAGGGTACCGACAGCTATGTTCTCTTTGGTTCGAATACGACCATGTTTGAACAGGAAGCCCCCAAATGACCTTTTAAGCATAACGGCATTCGAGATCCAGTCGGTTCCAAGGGTTAACTAAGATTCATAATCAAGCCTGGATTGGCCTCCTGGGTATCAGAGTATGTTTCTTGGTCGATACGACTAGTTTGAACAGGAGCCCAAGTCTTATTGCCTAGGCTAGATCGAATCGATCAAAAGCGTCCCTACAGTTTCTTTAATCTGTAACAAACGTGTAAAGGGAAAAAGGATAGAGGTCCTGCTTTATTGCTTATCATAATATATACATGGCTTAGAGAAATATGTACATTATGAGAGCCGGTGGCTCAAGTGTAATAAGGCCGAAGCTGAGCTATATTCCACGGCCGACGGGTCTCTTCCTCCGACTTACGTGAATCTTTGTGCTCCCGAATGTCAATGAGGTAATATGACCCGTTGTGCAAATTCTTGCTGACCACAAAGGGTCCTTCCCAAGGCGGGGATAACTTGTGCGCATCTGTTTGATCTTGGATGAGCCGGAGCACCAGATCACCTTCCTGGAAGACCCGGGATTTAACCCGGCGACTATGATAACGGCGCAGGTCTTGTTGGTAAATCGCTGAGCGAGCTACTGCCACATCACGCTGTTCGTCCAACAAGTCAAGAGCATCTTGGCGTGCCTGTTCATTATCCGCCTCAACATAAGCCGCCACTCGAGGCGAGTCATGACGGATGTCACTGGGGAGGACTGCTTCTGCCCCATAAACCATGAAGAAAGGCGTGAAACCTGTAGACCTGTTAGGAGTAGTGTTGATGCTCCATAACACGGAGGGCAACTCCTCCACCCAACAACCCGGCGTCCGTTGTAAAGGGACCAAAAGCCGGGGTTTGATGCCTTTCAGAATCTCCTGATTAGCCCTCTCAGCTTGACCATTGGACTGAGGGTGAGCCACTGATGAAACATCAAGTCTAATGTGCTCTCATTGACAAAACTCCTCCATGGCGCCTTTGGATAAATTGGTACCATTGTCAGTTATAATGCTGTGTGGAAAGCCAAAGCGAAATATCACCGTTTTCATAAACTGAACTGTCGTGGCTGCATCACACTTGCTAACTGGCTCCGCTTCAACCCACTTGGTAAATTTGTCAACTGCCACCAAGATGTGGGTCTTCTTATCCTTGGACCTTTTAAAAGGTCCAACCATATCAAGCCCCCAGACCGCAAAGGGCCAAGTAATTGGGATCATCCTCAGCTCCTGAGCCGGCACATGAGCCCGTCGCGAGAACCTTTGGCAACCATCACATTTACTGACCAAGTCCTCCGCATCAGCATGAGCCGTCAGCCAATAAAAACCATGACGAAAAGCCTTGGCCACAAGAGACTTTGAGCCGGCGTGACGGGCACAATCCCCTTCATGAATCTCACGCAAGATCTCTTGACCTTCCTCAGGGGAGACACAACGCTGGAACGCTCCCGTAACACTGCGGCGATGCAACTCACCATTGATAACAATCATTGACTTAGACCGCCGGGTTATTTGTCTGGCCAAAGTTTCATCCTCAGGCAAGTCTCCCCGGGTCATGTAAGCCAAATAGGGCACTGTCCAGTCTGGTATGATGTGGAGAGCCGCCACTAGTCGTGTCTCCGGGTCAGGGACAACCAAGTCTTCCTCTGTAGGCAACTTAACAGAAGGGTTATACAGGACATCCAGAAAAGTATTAGGCGGAACCAGTCTTCGCTGAGAGCCCAGCCGGCTTAAAGCATCAGCCGCCTCGTTCTTCCTGCGATCGATGTGCTCTACTTGGTAACCCTGAAAGTGCCCAGCAATGGCATCAACTTTGCGGCGATAAGCCGCCATGAGAGGGTCCTTGGAGTCCCACTTTCCTGATACTTGTTGAGCCACCAAGTCTGAGTCGCCGAAGCACCTTACCCGGCTCAAGCTCATCTCCTTAGCCGTCCGAAGACCATGGAGCAAGGCCTCATACTCTGCTGCGTTGTTGGTACAAGGAAACATCAATTGTAGCACATAATGGAACTTGTCACCCTTAGGGGAAGCCAATACGACTCCAGCCCCCGAGCCCTCCAACTGCCTGGATCCATCAAAGTGAATAGTCCAATATGTGTTATCCGGCTTTTGTTCGGGCACTTGTAGCTCTGTCCAATCATTGATGAAATCCACCAAAGCCTGAGATTTAACAGCAGTGCGTGGCACATACTTCAGACCATGAGGCCCGAGCTCTATAGCCCACTTAGCCACTCTCCCTGTGGCCTCCCTGTTTTGAATGATATCTCCAAGGGGGGCAGAACTGACCACAGTGATGGGGTGACCCTGAAAATAATGCTTAAGCTTCCGGCTCGCCATGAACACACCATAAACAAGCTTCTGCCAATGTGGATACCGCTGTTTGGACTCGATGAGCACTTCACTGACGTAATAAACCGGCCGCTGAACCGGATGCTCCTTACCCTCTTCCTTGCGCTCCACCACCACGGCCACACTGACGGCTCGTGTGTTAGCAGCCACATACAGCAATAAAGGCTCCTTGTCAACCGGGGCAGCAAGGACTGGGGGCTCGGCCAGCTGTCTCTTCAAATCCTCAAAAGCAGTATTAGCTGCATCATTCCAGACAAAGTCATCAGTTTTCTTCATCAACTGATATAATGGCATAGCCTTCTCCCCCAAACGGCTTATAAAACGGCTTAAAGCAGCAATACGACCCGCCAGGCGCTGGACGTCGTTTATACACGCCGGCTTAGCCAGGGAGGTGATGGCCTTGATCTTCTCCGGGTTAGCTTCAATGCCTCTGTTAGAAACCAAGAAACCCAAGAGCTTGCCTGCAGGAACACCAAAAACACACTTGGCCGGGTTAAGCATCATCTTGTAGACCCGGAGATTATCAAAGGTTTCCCTCAGATCATCTATCAGGGTTTCCTCCTTCCTGGATTTAACCACAATATCATCCACATAAGCATGAACATTGCGCCCAATCTGGTTATGAAGACAGTTCTGCACGCAACGCTGATAAGTCGCCTGTGCACTCTTGAGTCCAAAGGGCATAGACACATAGCAGAAGGCTCCAAAGGGAGTGATGAACGCCGTCTTCTCCTGGTCCTTAACTGCCATTTTAATCTGATGATATCCAGAATAAGCATCCAAGAAACTTAGGCGCTCACAACCCGCCGTAGCATCAATAATTTGATCAATACGGGGAAGGGCGAAAGGATCAGCCGGACACGCCTTGTTCAAGTCCGTGTAGTCCACACACATCCGCCAGGTGCCGTTCTTCTTGAGTACGAGCACCGGGTTAGCCAACCATTCTGGGTGAAAAACTTCAACAATAAACCCGGCCGCCAAGAGCCGGGCCACCTCTTCACCAATAGCTTTCCGCCTCTCTTCATTAAACCGCCGAAGGAACTGCCTGACCGGCTTATATTTCGGATCAACATTGAGAGTGTGCTCAGCGAGTTCTCTAGGTACACCTGGCATGTCAGACGGCTTCCATGCAAAAATGTCCCTATTCTCACGGATGAACTCGATGAGCGCGCTTTCCTATTTTGGATCCAGATTGGCACTGATGCTAAACTGCTGAGATGAATCTCCTGGAACGAAATCAACAAGTTTAGTCTCATCAGCCGACTTAAATTTCATTGCCGGCTCATGCTCCGTAGTCGGCTTTTTCAGAGAGGTCATATCTGTTGGGTCAACGTTGTCTTTGTAAAACTTCAACTCCTCTGTTGCGCAAACAGATTCTGCATAAGCTGCATCGCCTTCCTCACACTCCAGGGCCACCTTCCGGCTGCCGTGAACCGTAATGGTCCCATTATGACCCGGCATCTTGAGCTGTAAATACACGTAACACGGCCGTGCCATGAACTTGGCGTAAGCCGGCCGCCCAAATATGGCATGGTACGGACTTCTTATCTTGACCACCTCAAAGGTCAATTTTTCCACCCTGTAGTTGTGCTCATCTCCAAAGGCCACTTCCAACTCGATCTTGCCGACTGGATAAGCCGACTTACCAGGTACTACACCATGGAAAATAGTGTTTGACTGGCTGAGGTTCTTATCAATCAACCCCATACGACGGAAAGTCTCATAATAGAGGATGTTGATGCTGCTGCCTCCATCCATGAGCACTTTAGTGAACTTATATCCTCCCACCTGAGGAGCCACCACCAAGGCCAAGTGACCCGGATTATCCACCCGGGGAGGGTGATCCTCCCTACTCCACACTATAGGCTGCTCAGACCATCGCAAGTAGCGCGGAACTGCCGGCTCAACAGCATTCACAGCCCTCTTATGAAGCTTCTGATCTCGCTTACACAGACTGGTGGTAAACACATGATACTGTCCACCGCTAAGCTGCTTTGGATTGGTCTGATAACCCCCCTGCTGCTGTTGATGACCCTGGCCAGACTGTTGATTAAAGCCCCCTTGACCGTTCTGAGGATTAGAATTTGAGCCGCCGCCCGGGCCATGAAAGCCGCCGGCGCCTGAGCCACCGCCCGGGCCATTGTTGCCGTTAAAGGCGTTGGAATTCTTAAAGGCCTTCATGATTGCACAATCCTTCCATAGATGAGTAGCTGGCTTCTCTCTAGAGCCATGCCTTGGACAAGGCTCATTCAACAGCTGCTCCAGCGTCGGGCCTGACCCGCCGGCTCGGGGAGGGGGCCTCCCCTTGCGTCGCTGGTTATTACCCTGTGAGCTGGCGTTGGCTACGAACTCTAGGCTGCCATCGGCCTTGCGCTTGCCACCTCCTTGGCTCCCCGGGTTATGCTGAGGACCCTTGCCATTGCCGTTCTTCTTTCCCTTCCCTGTCCTTTCATCATCTGAAGCGGGGTCCTTGGTACCATCAGAATCGGCGTACTTGACAAGAGCCGCCATCAGTGTACCCATATCATTGCAGTCGCGCTTAAGCCGCCCGAGTTTCATCTTCAGGGGCACGAAACGACAATTCTGCTCCAACATCAAGACTGCAGAGCCGGCATCCATCTTATCTGATGAATGTATGATCTCTTTGACCCGGCGAACCCAATGCGTCGTAGATTCACCCTCCTGCTGCTTACAGTTAGTCAAATCCACAATTGACATAGACTGCCTACAGGTATCCTTGAAGTTTTGGATGAACCGGGCTTTCAGCTCAGCCCAAGACCCGATGGAATTCGGTGGTAGCCCTTTCAACCAAGTGCGGGCAGTCCCATCTAACATCATGGTGAAGTACTTGGCCATTGCCGCTTCACTGACCTCCAGCAGTTCCATGGCCATCTCGTAACTCTCGATCCAGGCTGCGGGTTGTAAGTCAGCCGTGTAATTAGGCACCTTCCTAGGGCCTTTGAAGTCCTTGGGTAGACGTTCATTGCGGATAGCTGGCACTAAACAAGGGACACCTCCAGTCCTGGTAGGGATACCCACGTCGACGGAAGTCGTCGGATAAGCCGGGGGAGTCTGGTAAGCCGTCAACTGAGGCACCTGCTCCGCCTCTTGCCGCGCTCTGTCTTGGTCTGCTGCGTGAAAGGCTCCGTTATGAACCGGGCCATGGCCAGGGGGCGGGTCATGGCGTCGGACATTACTTGAGCCGGTCGCTGAGACCATGTGTCTGCTATAACTCGGGCTCCGGCCTGGACGAGGGGTCGAGTGGATCCTGTCCCGGCTGTAAGAATACGCCTCTTGCTGCGCCAGTGCTGTCTGAAGGAGTTCCCTGACCCGGCGGGTTTCAATAGCCGTCGGAGAGTCGCCGTCAATTGGGAGGGCCGCCAGCCGTGCTGCTGCGGCAACCATGTTCTCCAGCGGGTTAGCATAATGACCCGGTGGTATTGGCACATACTGAGGCGGGGCAGGGCTCACCCGGGGAGGCCCCATCACTTGCGGCTGAATAGGGTTCCCAGACCCGGGCACTATGATCCCTGGCGGGTTACTAGACCCTGCACCTGGCGTGTTGAAGAGGTTTCGAGGATCGTAAACCGGAGGGAGTCGAGATTGGGCCTTTTGATGCCTCCTTCTCATGACCTCATTGGACGCGTTCTGATCCATCGTGAGCCGGAAGGACTGCGCCTGGATCAACTGAGTTTGGGCGTCGAGAGCCGCCCTCTCCGCAGCCATCCTGATCCCTTCCGCTGCCAGATCCTCCTTAGCTTTCACTAGATCTAACTTTAATTGCGCCACCTCCGCATCATGCTGAGCTTGATCCGCCGGGTCAACCGCGGTGGTCAACAGGGCCGTCATCTTGTCCGTGAGATCCATCAGCACCTGAGCCGGCGAGGGCACCGGGTTTCCCGCTCCAGCAGCAGGGTTCTGAACAGGTTGCGCACCGGCCATGAAGATTCCAACCCGGCTTGGCGGCTCAAACGGGTCCGGAATACTGTCACCATCGGAACAACCCATGAGCCTGCCATCTTGAAGTTGATACAACGAGTTTGACTCATCGGTGGACGACTCGCCGTCAGAGCCGGCGGCCGTCTCATCACCAGATCCAGATCGATCAGAGAGCCCTCCATGGATACATCCCACAAAAGCATGCTTTAAGGCAGGCAGGGCCCGGGCGGGTCGTGCACGCTGAGCCGTCTCGATGAGATCGGCGCAGAGATCCGGCTCAGGGCCCGGCTCACCAATCTTGCCAATGAAAACATGAATTCCGCCGAAGGGGACCCGGTACCCGTACTCAATTGAGCCGGCGTCGGGGCCCCAGTTTGCATCGTCGATGTAGAGCTTGCCGCGACGACTCTTGGTCATCCGGCCCACAGCGTATCCCTTGAGCCCTTCGAAGCTGCCCTTCAAGAACTCAAATCCACCGTGCGCTGGCCCCACGGTGGGCGCCAACTGTCGTGGAATTGTCACGGCAGATGTCCTCAAGCTAGGACTTAGTCATGGAGCCATCGCCGCTAGGAAGCTTGAAGGGGTTAACGGGACAAGGAACACGAGGGTTTATACTGGTTCGGCCCCTTACGGTGAAGGTAAAAGCCTACATCCAGTTGAGGTGGTATTGATTAGGGTTTCGATGACCAGGGAGCTTAATTGCTATGCCCGGCTCTCGATGAGATCTTTCTTGTCCTTAAACTGCTGCCGGTTCGTCCCTTTATATAGGGAGGCTGACGCCCAGCAGCTCTCAGAGTCCCGGCCGGCTCATAAGAGTGTCCGGCTCGGACTCTCAACTATTCTTGCCTTACACTACAAGTTCTACCATAATGATGATTGTAACTACGGGCCTTAAGCCATATCCGGGTCTTAAGCCCATCTTTGGCCCACCGTCTTCAAGCTTGGCGCCGGGCTTCTGGCGATGACCATTAGGAGTAACCCGGCCCCTTCTGGCGGGTGACTCTAAGGTCTATATCCTCAACAGGATGGATACAGCTGGACCTAGGGATTGCTAGTTTGGGTGATATATTTTGTGTCCCCTGTATCCCCTACACCAGATTGCATACCCAGAAAGTTTCGGGAGTTTATAGGTGGGTTTCAAGTAGCTCTTAACATTTCTTCCCGCAGATATTTGGTTTGTGATTGGGCAATCCTTACCACTTATTTGTTCCACTCGTACCTTTTTATTTTATTCATCAATCTCTTATCAAGTGGCTTCTCACCTTATGGAAGTGTGATGATTTACTATGGAATTCATTCGTTCATCCTCGTTCGAATGTTTATTGTGAAGACTATATGTTGCAATTTCTATCCGTTGATTCAACTTGTCTATTTGTCTATCAAGATGCTAACGGATGTCACCCTCTTCAGGATGGCTCCGCCAACGCGTCAGAATCCGGAACGCAATGAGGGGAGTCAGGCAAACCCTCCGCCACCACCTCCGCCTCCGGAGGCATGGCAAGCTATCATGGCAGCCACCAACGCCAATGCTCAGATGATTCTGCAACTCTTGCAAGAACGCACCCAAGGGCAAGGCAATCAAGGAAATCAAGGCCAAGGCAACAATCAGCCTCACTTCGCTACCCTCAACCAGTTCCTCGCAAATCAGCCCAAGTCTTTCAGCTACTGTGCCGAGGCCACAGATGCCGATGATTGGCTCGTGGACATCAACAAGCATTTTGAATGTAGCAATGTCAGGCCTCAGGACTTTGTCAAGTTCGCTTCTTTTCAACTCAAGGATCAAGCTGCCGAGTGGTATCAACAATACAAAGATTCCAGAGGAGGTCGTGTGATTACCTGGGATGATTTCCGCCGAGACTTCAAAGCTCACCACATTCCACAAAGTGTTGCTGAGAGCAAGCGTGAGGAGTTCCGCAATCTCAAGCAAGGCAGCATGTCCGTGTATCAATACAATACTCAGTTTCAGAAACTCGCTCGCTTCGCTAAGTAAGACATTCCTGATGAAAAGAGCATGATCTGTCAATTCAGAGGTGGCCTTAGAGAAGATCTGCAGTTACCTCTCGTGCTTTTTGAGCCGACCAAGTATGATGATTTCTATAATATGGCACTGAAGCAAGAGGCTGCTCAGCTCAAGTGTGAGGCTTCTAAGAAGAGAGTCAGGGACGCAGTTCAGTCTTCTTCTTCCTCACTAGTGGCTGCTAAGCAACAGAAGTTCTGGTTGCCTCCTCCTCCTCCGTTTCGTCAGCCTTACCAGCAGAAGAACAAAGGTGACCACGGATCTTCCCACTCATCCAACCCTGGCTATCAGAACAAGTCTCAGAATCAAGCTCCAAAGTCGAATGCTCCTTATCATCGTCCACTCTCAGAGGTGACTTGCAACAAGTGTCAGCAGAAAGGCCACTATGCTAACAAGTGCTTCAACCGAAGGTGCCTTCCGCCTCCTCCTCCTGTGAGATCTTCCAGCAATACAATGGTCAAGCATAATCCCAAGTATGCAAAGGTGAACATGATGAATGCAGCTCAAGCGGAGGAATCTACTAATGTGATAATGGGTAATCTCTCAGTTAATGATTTTCCTGCAAAAGTTCTTTTTGACACTGGTGCATCGCATTCTTTCATGTCACACCCTTTTGCATCGAAGCACAATTTTGACACAGAGGAATTACCTAGAGCAATGCAAGTTATTTCTCTGGCTAAGCGTTTGAGATCTACCATGTTGGTTCCGAATGTCGGTATCAAGATGGGCGACTATAAATTTCTGGCTAAACCAATTGTTCTTGGTGACTCGGATATTGATCTAATTCTCGGGATGGACTGGCTTTCTAACCCACAAGGCTCAACTTGATTGTGCTGCCAGGGAAATTCAATTGACACACTCTTCTGAGGATGTTATCATCTATGCCGCTCGTGATGAAACCATTCGGTTGTTTTCTCTCAATGAGAAGGGCGAGTTGGATGCTATTTCTCAAATTCCAGTCGTTTGTGAGTACCAAGATGTCTTTCCAGAAGAGCTTCCGGGTATGCCTCCTCACCGGCCAGTTGAGTTCGTTATCGATCTAGAGCCTGGCACGGAACCCATTTGCAAGCGTCCTTACAAGCTTGGACCCAACAAGCAGAAGCAATTGAAGAAACAGCTCGATGAACAAGAGCGTCTGGGTTTGATCAGACCGAGTTCATCTCCATGGGGTTGTGGTGTTCTTTTTGTCCAGAAGAAGGATGGCGCGGACCGACTTTGTGTCGACTACCGTCCATTGAACAAGAAGACAATCAAGAACAATTACCCACTTCCCAACATCAATGAGCTATTCGAGCAACTTAAAGGTGCTAAAGTATTCTCCATGCTTGACCTTCGTATGGGTTATCATCAGATTCGCATTCGTGAAGAAGATATTCCCAAGACAACATTCAGAACAAGCTTTGTTCTTATGAATATACTGTCATGTCTTTCGGCCTTGTCAATGCTCCTCCAACATTCTCTCGGATGATGAATTTCATCTTCAACCCCTATACCAATGAATTCGTCCTGGTGTATCTCGATGATATCTTGGTCTTCTCCAAGAATAAGAAGGATCATGCCAAACATTTGCGATTGGTGCTCGACAAGCTCAGAGAGTATCAATTCTATGCGTAGTTTTCCAAATGTGAGTTTTGGCTTGATGAAGTTCTTTACCTTGGTCACATCATCTCTGCCAAAGGCATCGTTGTTAATCCCGAGAAGGTTTCTGCAGTTGTGAATTGGGAACCTCCTTAGAATGTCAAGCAGCTTCGCAGTTTTCTTGGTCTTGCAAGCTATTGCCGAAGATTCGTTGAGAATTTCTCTAAGATTGCAAAGCCTCTTTCCAACCTCCTCCAGAAGCATGTGAAGTATGTCTGGTCTCCTGAGTGTGATGTTGCTTTCAACACTCTCAAAGAGAAACTCGTCACAGCTCCTGTCTTAACTCCTCCTGACGAATCCAAGCCATTCGAAGTTTTCTGTGATGCTTCTCTTCAAGGTCTCGGTGCGGTGTTAATGCAAGAGAAGAAAGTTGTGGCCTATACCTCTCGTCAGTTCAAGCCAAATGAAAAGAACTACCCCACTCACGATCTTGAGTTGGCGGCAGTTGTCCATGCATTAATAACATGGAGACATCTCTTGTTGGGAAGAAAAGTGGACATATTCACCGATCACAAGAGTCTCAAGTACATCTTCACTCAGCCCAACCTCAACCTCAGGCAAACTCGATGGGTCGAAATGATTCAAGAGTACAATCCGAGTATTGAATATACTCCAGGCAAAGCCAATGTCATTGCAGATGCTTTGAGCAGGAAGGCTTATTGCAACAGCTTAATTCTCAAGCCATTCCAACCGGATCTTTGTGAAGCTTTCCGCAAGCTGAATCTCCAAGTTGTTCCTCAAGGCTTTCTTGCCAACCTCATAGTCTCTTCTACTTTGGAAGATCAGATTCGTGAGGCACAACTTCTTGATGCCATGGTGAAGAAGGTGAAACGTGGTATCGACAAGGGTCTTTCCAAATACAAGTGCTATCGCATTGATGACAGAGACACTTTATTCTTTGAGGACCGGATTGTGGTTCCTAAAGGTGATCTAAGGAAAGTCATTATGAACGAGGCGCACAATTCTCTTCTTTCCATTCATCCTGGAAGTACGAAGATGTACCATGACCTCAAGCAGTCGTATTGGTGGACTCGAATGAAGCGAGAAATCGCTCAATTCGTGAACGAATGTGATGTCTGTCGAAGGGTGAAAGCAGAACACCAACGACCAGCTGGTCTCCTCCAACCTCTTGCTATCCCATAATGGAAGTTTGATCATATCGAAATGGACTTCGTGACTGGTTTTCCCAAGTCCAAGCGCGGAAATGATGCTATCTTCGTTGTCATCAACAAGCTTACTAAAGTGGCTCATTTCCTTCCAATCAAAGAATCTATCACAGCAGCTCAGTTGGCAGAGCTATACACCTCCAGGATTGTCTCCTTGCACGGCATTCCACAATTGATTTCTTCAGATCATGGAAGCATCTTCACTTCTAAGTTCTGGGACTCCTTCCAGAAGGCCATGGGCACAAACATTCACTTCAGCACAGCTTTCCATCCTCAAACTAGTGGCCAAGTCGAGCGAGTCAATCAAATTCTTGAAGATATGCTCAGGGCTTGTGTCATTTCCTTTGGCATGAAATGGGAAGATTGTCTTCCATATGCCGAATTCTCCTACAACAACAGCTTCCAAGCGAGTTCGGGCAAGGCCCCATTCGAAATCCTCTATGGCAGAAAGTGCCGTACTCCTCTCAATTGGTCAGAGACTGGTGAACGCCAACTTCTTGGCAATGACTTAATCACAGAGGCTGAAGAATTGTGTAAAGTCATCCGTGAAAATCTCAAAGCCGCGCAATTGCGCCAGAAGAGTTACTATGATAGTAAGCACCATGATTTGGCTTTCGAGATCGGAGATCATGTCTACCTCCGCGTATCTCCAATGAAAGGCACTCGTCGCTTCGGTATCAAAGGGAAGCATGCCCCTAGATACGTGGGTCCTTTCAAGATCTTTGGCAAAAGAGGCGACCTCGCCTATCAACTTGATCTTCCCCCCAACTTCGCGAACGTGCACAATGTGTTCCACGTGTCACAGCTTCGCAAGTGCTTCAAGACTCCTGAGTGCACCATCAACTTCAAAGAGATTGATCTCAAAGAAGATCTGTCTTATCATGAGCACCCCGTTGCTATTCTAGAAGAAACTGAGCGCAAGACTCGCAACAAGTCAATCAAATTCCTGAAAGTGAAGTGGTCACACCATTCCAACCGAGAAGCCACCTGGGAACGCGAGGACCACCGCCGTTCTGAATATCCGAAGTTCTTTCAGTCCTAGATCTCGGGACGAGTGTGACGCCCCCGATTTGACCGTACACTAATCATGCACGCAAATGTGTACGATCAAGATCAGGGACTCACGGGAAGATATCACAACACAACTCTACAACATAAATAAGTCATACAAGCATCATAATACAAGCCAGGGGCCTCGAGGGCTCGAATACAAGTGCTTGATCACAGACGAGTCAGCGGAAGCAACAATATCTGAGTACAGACATAAGTTAAACAAGTTTGCCTTAAGAAGGCTAGCACAAACTGGGATACCGATCGAACGAGGCACAGGCCGCCTGCCTGGGATCCTCCTAACTACTCCTGGTCGTCGTCAGCAGGCTGCACGTAGTAGTAGGCACCTCCAGTGTCGTAGGTGTCGTCGTCGACGGTGGCGTCTGGCTCCTGGACTCCAACATCTGGTTGCGACAACCAGATAGAAAGGAAAGGGGAAAAGAGGGAGAGAAGCAACCGTGAGTACTCATCCAAAGTACTCGCAAGCAAGGAGCTACACTACATATGCATGGGTATGTGTGTAAAGGGGCATATCAGTGGACTGAACTGCAGAATGCCAGAATAAAAGGGGGATAGCTAGTCCTGTCGAAGACTACGCTTCTGGTCATCTCCATCTTGCAGCATGTAGAAGAGAGTAGGTTGAAGTCCTCCAAGTAGCATCGCATAGCATAATCCTACCCAGCGATCCCCTCCTCGTCGCCCTGTCAGAGAGCGATCACCGCGTTGTATCTGGCACTTGGAAGGGTGTATTTTATTCAGTATCTAGTTCTAGTTGCCATAAGGTCAAGGTACAACTCCGGGTCGTCCTTTTACCGAGGGACACGGCTATTCGAATATATAAATTTCCCTGCAGGGGTGCACCACATAACCCAACACGCTCGATCCCATTTGGCCGGACACACTTTTCTGGGTCATGCCCGGCCTCGTAAGATCAACGCGTCGCAGCCCCACCTAGGCTCAACCGAGAGGTCAACACGCCGGTCTAACCCTATGCGCGCAGGGGTCTGGGCCCATCGCCCTATGCACACCTGCACGTTGCGAGGGCGGCCGGAAGCAGACCTAGCCTAGTGGCGTTCCAGTCCAATCCGGCGCGCGCCGCTCTGTCGCTGACGTCAAAAAGAGCTTTGGCTGATACCACGACGCTGGGATACCCATAACTACTCCCGCGTAGATGGCTAGTGCGTATAGACCAAATGGCCAGACTCAGATCAAATACCAAGATCTCGTTAAGCATGTTAAGTATCCGCGAACGCCGACCAGGGCCAGGCCCACCTCTCACCTAGGCGGTCTCAACCTGCCCTGTCGCTCCGCCACAAAGATCCACTTGCGGGTACTCCTACGAGCCGACCCGACTTTAGTCATCACATGTGTCATGTATATAGTATATAAGTATATACCCGTGATCACTGCCCAGGTGATCACGGCCCGATAGTATAGTACAGCAGACGGACAAGAATGTAGGGCCACTGATGGAAAACTAGCATCCTATACTAAGCATGTAGGATTGCAGGTAAAGGTAACAACAGTAGTAGCAAGGATAGGCTATGCATCAGGATAGGATATCGGAAAGCAGTAACATGCTACACTACTCTAATGCAAGTAGTATAAAGAAGAATAGGCGATATCTGGT